>NW_015153436.1:0-11011 GCF_000732505.1 Cyprinodon variegatus | reverse complement strand
TCTCGGGCACAATAGACCTCCATTATTTGAATGTCAGCAGACAGCAAGAAGCCTCCCAGATCTCCAGATGCATTTGAGATATCAAAAAAGTACTCCAGGGTGTTGTTCAGCATGGGGGTGAGTAGAAAATGAAGGCTAATCATGTTTTGGGTGTACTATTCCTTTAAGGCTATTGCAATATATATATATATATATATATATATATATATATATATATATATATATATATATATATATATATATATATATACATATATATTTCTTGTTTTCTTCCCACTACCTTTGAATGTGGCTAGGTAGCCAAAAAAAGGACCTTACCCACAATGAGCTGTTCAGCCTGAGATGGGAAATTGACTTATTCAGTCAGGAAACTAATTCCAAAGAAATTACACAAGCACACTCATCATGTTTCAAATGGACTAACACATAGTCCATACACACAAAAAAGAATCCTACAACCCAGGAGGACGACTGGTGGGTCTTCGATTTGCATCTGACTTGGAATGTGCTTTAGGAGGATTGACCTCCATGCTGTCTAATGCTATTCAGACCGCAGGCAGCTAAGGCAGCTAGTTTACCTGCAAAGTCAATAGGCAAAGTCAAAATGTCCATCAAGATGCAGCAAAACATCCCGCAGTGCGTTTTTAGCAGCAGGAGCAGCACATCATGAGCTTCTGAGCATCTGACACACGCGACACACTTCAGAAGCAGCAGCTGCTGGAGTTGGAAAAATTTAAATTTCGCTGCTCGACGCACTGCATCGACCAATCAGAGAAGCTAATCTGGGAGCTGGCAGGGAGACTATATTCACTACTTCAAACAGTTTGTTATCAACTAAATTACTGTAACTTAAAATGTCGAAACCTGCAGGCAAAATATGTTAAATTTTATTATTCTGGTGCCTGGAGTTTGAATTACGTATGTGAAAAACATCTTCCAGCCACTGCGAACAGTACTGGAAAACCCCCAAGAGGTGACCGGGCCTGAGGCAGCTGCTGCTGGGGATACCCAGTGAAAGAGCACCGTCTGGGTACGGGGGTCTGAGCGGCTCTGACAGCAAAATAATATTTGAAGCCAGGATCATAATATTGATGAACTGACTGCATAATTGAAGTTTTTAGGTGGACTTTCTTACTAAGAAAGATATCAAAACTACTTTTTACCCACTTAGAACTAGATGGGTAAAAAGTAGAACCAAGTTTAGTCCTGAGAACTAAACTTGGTTCTCAGAACATCAAAAAAGAAAGCAGCACGCACATTTTTGCTGCTTCTGCTTCTAGGGGTGTGAATGTAGCATTAAACATTAGCGCTCCAGCTACAGAATGCTCCGATCTGAGCAATCAAAAAGAGTACTGGATAGGTGTGAAAACATTTTCAGAAAAACAGAGAAAAGGTCAGGTTGCCTTCGATTAAGGCCTGTTTGGGTTTGCCATTATGAAGCAGATCCACTCAAACTGTGATGTTATTTTTACCCAATGCTTAACATGTTATACATCTAGTTATCGCTTTTCTTTCTGTTAGGAGTCCAGTTTGTGTGGGTTGTGTTTTTGTGTGTTCTCCCTCCACCACCTGGTTCTCGTTGGCCTTCTCACACACCTGCACACATTACCTGAGGACTCTTAAGCTGCTGACTGCCATTACCTCGACCCCAGAGTGTTTGCCAGTTTTGGGTACTCTAGCCAAGCTGAATTTTGCTGGGTCAAGCTAAGTTTTTGTCAACCTGAGTCTTAACCTTGTTGTTTTTTTGTCTTTGCCTCTCGGCAGGAAGTCATCCTGCAAACTGGATGTTTTGGACCTTCTCCCCCTGGAAGGATTGTCTGAGCTTCAAATTGAGCTGGGGATTCAAACTGAAGGTTTGGATCTACTTTTTCCCAAAGGATTGTTTGAGCTTCACACTGAGCAGGGGATTCATCTCCACAAGAAACCGTTCAAGTACCATTGGAAATCTAAGTGGCAGTCAGCTCCTCCGTTCCTCAAGGAAACACCTCAACCTGGGTAAACCTGGGTAAATCCACCCTTATACGAGCAAGTTAGTTACTGGAACAACCCACACCGACTGGATTCAGAGAAAGACACCTTTTCTGGAAAAGTGAGTCCTGTTGCCTCTACTCCCTTTTGCAAATCGAAGCTCAAATTTCCCACTGAGCCTGAACTAACCACAGGAAGTTCCCCTTCATTTTTCAGTCCTGGTTCGCCAGTGTTCAGAGCAGCATTGGACCCATCTCTACCAGTTCTCAATAAACCTGTTAAACCTTCCCCTGGTCTCTCTGTTTGGTTTTCTGCATGTGGGTCAGATCTTTGAATAAAATCATGACACTTTCCTTCTTGTAATGAAAGCAAATTCGATCTTGATTCAAAATCAATCATTCAGCCCTGTTACTTTATACACTTACACTAAATTTTTTTGATAATTATAACAAATATTAGACAAGTTAAAAAAAATAAGATCCTCATCTGATGTTGGTGTATTTTCAGGATCATGAAGGAAGCTTTTACAATACGTTTCCAGGTTCTACTTGACAATCAGAATAATCTAAAATAATTTAGAATCAATTGAAATATGCATACAAGTTAATTTATTGAAGAGACAGGTAATTAACCAGCAACAGGAAAAAATTATTTGATTATGTTTAGCAATTATGTTGGAATCAAATTTCCCTGTTACGAGGTTGAATCAAAACAATCTAAATAACAAAGAGGTTTCTAATAATGTTGGTATCCCATGCCTAAGTTGGCAAAACATATTTTCTCAGAAGTTCAAATACTCCCTCAGTAGATGCCAGGCTCAGAAAAACTATTTTTTGATTTGTATCTTTCAGTAACTTCAGAACCCAAAGAGCACCAAAATTCAGAGAATAACCCTCCTATGTCTTGTTCCTGTGTGGGTTATTGGTCTTATGTGTCATCCCTCCTACCCTCTACCCAGGGTAGGAAAAGGGATGTACACTGCTATGCTGAATCCATACAGCCCTCTGCCTTAAGCCGGGCATACACTGTATGATTTTTTGCCCTTTTCGGGCCGATTCTCCGGTGATGTGGGAATTTTTCGATATGGCCGAGTTTCAGCCTCATGGTGCATCCTGCATCATGTAGTATACAGGGGGTAACGAGGGGCCATTTGACTCCCACAACCACCTACTGATCAGGAATTGTAAGGTCAGGAAAAATCAGACATGTTTGAAATTTAGTTGGCTATTGTAAGTTGTTTGTGGACAAATCCTGCTGTTGAAGCAGAGCTACAAGTTGATTTACCAGATCCTCGAGCACTGCACATGTGCAAACAATGGAGTTCTTCTTCTTCCAGATTGATGAGTCTGACCAGCGCCATCTCTCAGAGCTGACTCTGACGTGTGTTTTTTGGACCTGCGGTGTGAGCTGGTAGATCGCATCAGATGAATGACACTGGTTACATTTGGACTAAAACTTTGCAAAAAAAGAACTACAAAAAGCAAAATTTGGATAAATGTAGTGAATGCCTCAAGCTCCTTTTTAGAAAAATCCCAAACATATGAGGGAATGTACATTAGCATTTGTGACACTGACAACTGTCAGCACTTACTATGGCAACTGCTGACCCCTTCCACTGTGGCTTAGATGTTCTTACGGATTTTAGGTATTAGGAATATATCTAAATGTCTGTGCCTTCTTGTCATATGTCTCTGCTTTCATCATTATACACTGCTCAAAAAATAAAGTGAACACATAAACAACACAATATAACTTCAATTACATTAAACTTATGTCATATCAAACTGCCCACTTAGGAAGCAGCATGACTGACATTCCCAGCATTTGTGCAAGGAGGATCAGGAGAAGCACTGCCATAGCCCTGCAAAATGACCTCAAGCAGGCCACAAATGGATGGCCACAAGCAACAGGACCCTGGCACTCTGTGCTCTTCACAGATAAAAGCAGGTTCAGTCCAACAGTCCAACCACGTCACTTACAGCTCTTATAATTTATTTCCCACTGCTTGGCTTTTACTGGTCCTTTAATTTTGCTCCTCAGCTCTCAGTCAACAGATCCTCGATCTACAAACAAGTAATTTTTTTTTTTCATCTTCAACGTCATCTTTATGAATGAATGGTGCCTGAAAAGATCAAATCCCATTTAAGACCTTTGTTGAATCTGATTTTAAAAAGTACAATAATTTTATGACAAGAATACAAAATGTTGTTGCATTAGACTAATTGTTCAGTCTTTCACCTCTAAGCCATTTTATGGAAAATTTATATTTTCATGAGTATCTCTTTCAAGTTTGCAATTTGAAGTTTGATAGTTTAAGCCTGTTTTGAGGTTGCTTTGACCCAAATGACTGAGAATTTACAGCGTGTTCTGGCATGTTCGTCACAGCTTTTAGTGTCACACAAATTAAACCGAAAGGTTTGATTTCAATGGAAGAGAACCAACACCTGTAGATAACATCATTTAATTTCAGCAACTAAATAATTCCAGTCAGGAATATTTATGCAACAAGGTGATTATACGATCCAGGCAACTTTTTAGTGGTGCCTCATTGGGTTACAAAAATACTCACTCAATCAAGTTTTATGCTTTAAAGGATTTAGATCAGTTTAAATATTATACTTAACAAGATTTTAATGATAAAAGGATGCTTAAGTATTTTATTGCCCCTTTAATTCTTCCAGAGGAAGTAAGATTAAGTTTGTAACCCTTCAGAGCCCTTTCTTAAAGCACCGTGACCCTTTGAAAGGAATCCTGGCCAACTGCCCCAGTACTGTCAGAATAGCTTGGTGTCAAGCTGCAGCTGTACCCAGAGCTACACATAGCTGTTAGGTAGGAACAAATTAGCTCGAGGGGTTAGAAATAGGGCAATTATGTATTTTCAAAGGCTGTAATAAAAGTAGCAATGCATTTCTACTTTTTCAAGTATATTTTAAATGATTTTTAATAAAACATGCCAAGCATATTTTCTTTATTTGCTTAGCAACTAAATACAATGAACTCTGAAGGCACCATAAATAGCACCTTTATGACAGACTATATTTAAAGTCAGTGCAGCACCTGTCAGAGACAAACTGCCACAGAGATTTGCACGAAACACATGGAGGAGCATGTTAATTCATGTGTTCAGATTATTTTTTTTAACAAGTAGAGCATATTAAGTGATCTAGCTGGTTGAACTTTTATCAAGTTTCGATTTTGTGATCAAAACCTACAGTTAAACTGATGCTTTTGAAATAAAAAAAAACAGATTTTTAAACTTATATTATATAAGCTTGGTTTTAAAGTGCTGAGTGTGTGAAGCTGATGTACCAGTAAAACCAAAGTCACGCGTACGTATCATGGTCAGGGGCTCTGCTAAAATTATACTCTGCTTGCTGGTTCCGTCTGCACCCTGACCGGAGCACCCCCCATCCATGCAGGGCCCCGATTCAATTTCCCCGACTCAGTTTTCTGTTCGTCCTAGGCTGTGTCTGAATTCAACAAAATGCTGCAAAGTTTGTTTGTCCCCCATTTTTACACCCTTAGAGCATTAAAATTTGAATCACGCAACATTTAAAACTAGAGATACCATTACCCTCTAAACACGATCAACTATACTGAAATGTATGAGTTAAAAGCTTTGTTTCACTCTGGGACATGATGGTACCTTAGATCACAGCAATTGTTGTACTGTGCAGTGGAACATGAATCTATGCCTGAGAGGAGGAAATATTCTATTGATGGAACTTACATTTCTCTGCTTTTATAATGGGCTGCTTTACCATTCTGCAAAATACCTACTTGTCTAGAAGAAAAGCTGCAACTTCTGTGTGGTTTCTGAGTCCTTCTGCTTCTTAAGTCGGCAAAAACCCTTAAAAGTTTGATTGATGGTCACGCTGTTTTTGCTTCTTCTTTGGTTTGCTTGAATATGAGCAATATAACGGCAATAAAAGCTACTAGCAATTTGGGACGACATCAAACTACTATTAATCACTCTAGGAATCTGTGAATATAAGATCTTTAAGCATGGAATTGGTTTGAGAGACCGTTTTGGTACATTTATTTGCTAGCGCATCACACCATAAAAGATTATTTATATATATATAGATATATGTATATGTATATATTTATATATAGGACTGGAGACCTGTGCCTTGATCTGACTGCAGATATCACCACTATATTAATATTAAGATTTTTTTATTTGCTACCTAAACAGTCCTGGACCTCTGAAGTTCTGAACTGACTGCTTCTGTTCACCAGATCCAAGAAATTCCCTCCTTTGAGCTTTTCACATCAGTATAGTTTATGTTGACCCATTTTTCTAAAAATAACAAAAACAATTCTTTTCTAACACCACCTGCTTGTCAACATGCTTCTTCAGTGTGTGGATGTATTATTTGGCAATATTTCAATATCGTGCTCAAAAGGAGTGTATGAAAAAACAAATTTAAAAAAATACACAAATATTCTACTGGGAGACTGAAAAATATTGATGTAGAATAGAACATTTTACTGGTAGACACTTTACTGTCTACCATACACAATGATGGCAGAAATTTGCCTTTGGCTTGCTCACACACAACAATGTAAAAATACATTATACTACAATTATAAAAGAGTTCATTGCGGACACAGCAGCAGTAGCAGATTCATTTCATCAAGTGAAAGGAAGGAGAACATACTGAGTGACACAACTTATATATATATATATATATATATATATATGGATGTGTATATGTATATATAAAACTGTAACTGGAGCGTGTAACAAAAGTAATTTCCCTCTGGGATTATGAAAAGTATTTCTGACTCTGATTAAAAGTCAGGGACAGATGAAACCTTTATACAAACCTTACCCACCACAGATCTGGCTAACTAACAATTTAAATGAATTGTTTTAATTAATTTAAGACATAATTATTCCCGTACTTGAATTATATTAAACTACACGTAAAATATTCACCACTGCTTGGCACCATGTACCTTTTTCTTCTGAGCACGGAGCAGCCAGCTAACTTAGACTCACAATAAGTCATGGGATACCCAAGGCTACGAAGGATACATCAGACCAGTCCTTCGAACTGGTGGAAATGATGGCTGCATTTGTCGGCTGTCCAGGATGAAGTCTTCCAAATCCGAACAGGCCACGGCACTGCGCCGTGCTGACGTAATCAGGATCAGGCCTCCGAAAGACACAAATTGCCAGAATCGAACACAGCAGTTCTGATAGTCTATTGTTTGGTGAGTGTAATTTTATAAACTGAGCTAAATTGAAAGTCCACTTGTTTCTGCTTTAAGTCTGTTTGTGGTTGTCCTGATCCAGATGAATGAGAATTTGCATAGACATGTATAAGTCAAGAGAAGATGAGGAAAACCAGCAGCCTGTAAACAAAACAATGTAAAAAATACTTGGACATATTTTGCAAGGACAGAAAACAAATATAATAAAAAATACTTCTTTACCCACTTTCCTCCAGGCCAAACTACTCAGCAAGCTATCCAAAAAAGTAAAAAAAAAACAATCCAATGGACTTTGTTTCCATGTTTGAAGATGTTTCACTTCCCATCCAGGAAGCTTTTTCAATTCAAAATGTCAGAAATAGTCTTGAGTTCAAGGCTTTATAGAGTGGAGCAAAGCAAAGCCTTGTTTTGTTCCACTCTTTAAAGCCTTTAACCCTGCAAGCGAATTGGGTTAATTTAGGTGATACCACTGAGCCTAACGTACGATGTCAATAAACCGCTCTAGTTATGTCTGACCTAACAAGCCAAAACAACTCGCTCACATTTGATTAACATGGCACAGCAATGGTGAGAGAGATTTGGAGGGACAAAAGAACAAAACAATAAAGCACACTTACTATGCCCTGGCTTCCTTCTATGTTGTTTTCCATTGATGGCGTCACCAGACACGCAGCAGTGTGGGCGCAGAGGCCACACATTGGCAGCGGGGGGTCAAACCACCATTTTTTGCCAATGGGAAGGGAGCCAAATGCCGACTGTTAGCAGGTTGGCTTGTGCTTGAAAAACCTGCATAAATCCGCTAATTTCAGTGGGAAAGAGGCTATAGTGATCCTCTTTAAGCCTCACAACAAATAAAACAGGGAAGGGCAGACAGTGTAGGTAAAGAAAGATTATCACTCTCCCTTCTTAATAAAAAAAGAAAAGCTTCACAGGTCTGTCCTTGAGTATCACCTCTTACTGCCCCAGCCAGTACCCATATAAACTGTCCCACAGCATTAATGCTACATTTTAATTTTCTTAATTAACATAGGTCCCATTTTATTTTTAATAGAGGGCTACACAAGTCCTGTTACTGTTCTGGTTTGAGAAGCAGACTCATGAATTGGGGCTTTGCTTTGTAGCTGTGCCGTTTTTGTTTTATTTTTATAACTCTTTGTAATCTTACCCAATCAAATGTGGGACAAGGAAATCTGCACATATCAGGACATGTTTACTCTGTGCAGCCGGAGCCTCTCTATACGGGGTGAGTGGGACATAAAATTGGATGGGAGATTAAAAAGTTGGACGCAATCGCTGAGATATGGGCTTTAGGCTACATTCCCAATGCAGGTCCTGATGCTCAATTCTAGTATTTTTCAGAAATTGGAACACCCCGCTGGATCAATCTATGGTACCAGCATGCTTCAAGTCTGCCACCATTATTCCAGTCCCAAAGAAGCCTCAGGTAACCTCACTCAATAATTACCGGCCTGTCGCTCTTACTCCCATCATGATGAAGTGCCTCCAAAGGCTGGTTAAAGAACACATCGTCTCCAGTCTGCCGCCAACATTCCACCCGTTACAGTTTGCCTACCGACGGAACCGCTCCACTGAGGACGCCATCTCTGCTGCTCTCCACCTGAGCCTGGCACACCTGGAGAACATCACAGACACCATCACATGGTCACAAGGGCACAGAAGCCCATATACTTCTTGCGAAGGATGAGGAGAGCCCACCTGCCCCCACCCATCCTCACCACCTTCTACAGAAGCCCCATAGAGAGCGTTCTGAGCAGCTGTCTCACTGTGTGGTGTGGAGGCTGCAGTGCCTCAGACTGGAAGAAGGTGAGAACAGCAGAGAGGATCATGGGGGCTCCTCTTCCCTCCATTAAAGACATTTCATCCCAGTCTTTCTGCATGTCCCGAGTTAGAAGTTTAAATGTACAGTTATTTTTACTATTTTTCAAGGCTGCACTTTTAAAAATAAGAAATTGTCCAGTGAGCTGTTTCCAAATGAAATCTGTCGAAAGTCTTTAGTTATCATATTTCTTTCAATTCGTCATATTATCACTCTCAAGACTTTACTTATGAGCAAAAAAAAAAAAAAAAAAAAAAAGCTTATCAAGTAGCTCACTCTAGGCTCACTCATTGACTTTCAGCGGGTTACAGGAGTATCTGGTGTTGTTAGTGAAGTCATGATATCAACTATAATTCCATTGAATTGCTGACTGGAATTGTTTACTGATGGCTGTGATGACCCGGCGTTATTTCCTGCACAATCTAAATATAGCAATACAATTTGGTAGATCTATTGTAACCACCTAGATTTAAAAGAATCTCTCAATATTGTGAAAATGTTCTTATGAGAAGGTTTTTACCTGACCTGTTGATGTACATTGTAATAAATATACTGACAGTACTTTTTGTTATTTACACAGTGGGTTGAATAGAAGTCTATTCAACCCACTGTGTAAATAACAAAAAGTACTGTCAGTATATTTATTACAATGTACATCAACAGGTCAGGTAAAAACCTTCTCATAAGAACATTTATGCTTTATGCTTTTAAAATATGGGGCTCATTCATGAGCATTAACTTTAGTATCAGAGCAATCAGAAATGTTTTATCACATGCTATAAAAATAAATAAATAAATGAGTGAAATCAAGAAATTTCTCTAATCTCTGTGATTAGAGAAACTTCCTGAGTGGGGGTTTGTGCAGTACAAGGTAAATAGTATAAAAATGTCTCCATCTGGTGGTCTGAAGCTCATCAGTATCACTGCATTGTGGAAACTCTTCTTTGCCTACACAACTGCCAGCCATTATATCAGAAACTATTAATGAACAAGACTTTATGCAGACGTATGTACATGTCTTTTTATGATTTTCAAGTTTTCTTCTATAATGTTTAATTCTATAATGTTTAATTCATTTCCCCGTGCATAAAAAATGCTTTTCAAATAGTTCAGAAATGACCACAAAGTCACTAAGTGTGTTACAAACTAACCTGTGTCTTGATCTGACTGCAGATGTCTATATAATATTAAGATTGTTTTATTTGCTACCTAAACAGTTCTGGGCCTCTGAAGTTCTGAACTGACTGCTTCTGTCCACCAGATCCAACTCATTCCCTCCTTTGAGCTTTTAACATCAGTATAGTTTATGTTGACCCATTTTTCTAAAAAAACAACAAAAACAATTATTTTCTAAAGAAAAGCTATTCTGCCTATGAACTCAATGCCTAGTTAAGGGTCAGCATTGAGAAAATCAACAGTGAACAACGATCTGTTCTATATACTTTATAATTTGCCCTCGTGGAAAAGAAGGAGCCAAAGGTAAACCTTGAAGTCTTATGCCAGTCCATAGAGGAACCAAAGAGAGCAGTAATTTTAACTTACAGGTCTAAAACTCCAGTCCCCTAAGCCTTGTCCAGCATATTTTAGATGAATTTCTGCTTGAACATGCCTGTGTCAAAAAACAGATCATTGCGAATGATCTGTTTTTCATTAGTAATGATCCACTGCTACCCACTGCTCAATGGCGCAGTGAGTACTGCTGCCTTGCAGCAAGAAGGTTCTGGGTTTGACTCCTGGTTCAGGGTCTTTCTGCATGAAGTTTGCATGTTCTCCCTGTGCATGTGTGGGTTTTTCCAGGTACTCCGGCTTCCTCCCACAGTCCAAAAGCACGACTGTTACATTATTGATATATATATATTAGATTAGCTTAGATTCAACATTATTGTCATTACACAGGTAAAGGTACAAGGCAGTTTGCAGTTTAGGTCTAACCAGAAGTGCAATAGCAGCAAATCCAGGATAATAATGGTTCCATAAATACAG
>NW_015153435.1:5922-11022 GCF_000732505.1 Cyprinodon variegatus | reverse complement strand
GCCTGTGGTTCTGCTGAGGTCCAATAGAAGCCCGGTTGATCATCTGTGGGTTCTGGTTCGACCCGTTAACTCAGTACCACCGTGTTCTGGTACCTGGTGGCCGTCTGGCTCCATGGAGCGGACCAGAACCAGATGGTGACCCGCTGAAGTTTCAGAACCGGACCTGACGGCATTGGTTCCGTCCCGCTTTGTTTCAGAGGAGGTGTCTGCTGCTGGAGCAGAACCGGGCCCGGCTGGAGGAGGAGGCGACCCGTCTCAGGAAGAAAATCCACTTCACCGCCAGAGAGGAGGAGCGGCGCTGGGCCCGGCAGAACCGGACCGCCTGCAGGCCCGACTCTGCAGCCCAGCAGCGGTGAGTAGAACAGAGGTTCTGCTGCGGTTCTGGAGTCCTGCTCCGGTTCTGAAGTTCTGCTTTGTCGCGGCAGCATCCAGGCCAAGCTGAAGCAGCACCAGGAGTTCTTCCCTGCCTTCCACAGCCTGATGACCCGGATCCTGGAGGTTCTGGGTGAGGATCGGACCTCGGTTCCCCCGCTGCCCCCTGCTGGCCGGCCGTGGACTAACCGGACCCCGCTGCCCCCTGCTGGCCGGCCGTGGACTAACCGGACCTCTGTGTGTTCCAGGTGTGACGCGGATGGACCAGGTCCTTCCTGCGCTGCAGACCCTGAAGCAGGCGGCGCCGTCCTCCGTCGACCCGGATCTGGTTTCCATAGCGACGCCGTCTTCATGAGCTCCTGGTTCTTCAACTACCGGTTCCCACGGCAACCAACAACGTCATCGACAGAACCAAGTGGACCGGGACGGGTTCTGTTCTAAAGGAGAACATCTGGACCACCCCATGGCTCCACCAATGGGTGGCCTCCCCTGTGGCCCCGCCCACCCCGCTGAGCTGTTAATGAGGCAGTCCCCCTGTGAGCCAGAGGGGGGCAGCAGAGAGCCGTCCTCTGGTTCTGATCCATAAACTGAACAATAAACTTTGATTCTGATCGGTTCTGGTTTCTGTTTGCTGGGGAAGAAGGAGGGTTTAGGTTCTGCTGCTTATTTATCTGATTAAAATAATAAAAAAGCAGCAATAATTAACATGTATATTATTAATAATTATCAATAACGCCTGCAGGGGCGGGAACTCTGAAATATGGCAGGCTGTTTTCAGATTTAATGAAAGCCCTCTCTGTTGTTCCATTTGTAGATCAATATTCCACTGCTAGACTGCGATAATATTATGGGATTATTTCTTTAATGGAAGCAGATCAGTGTGTCTATTTAGGTGAAATCAGCTGTGAGCAGGTAAGGATGGAGAATAAAAACCATCTAATCTGTTCATCATCTGATGTTTCCTCCTCCTCAGTTTGATTCAGTGTGTTTGCAGCCGATTCAGATGTTATCATCCCAATAAATGGCCGCTATTAGCGGCTAGCAGTCCCATAGGTTAGCTTCAGATTGTTGCTCTCTTCTATCACTCAACTTATCTGAATTAAAGTTCATTTTAAACTTCTACTGTTTTAAAAATAGGATTTAAAATCCTGTTCCACGAGTATCCTCATCCACAATTCCCGCTAAATTATCACGTTAAATGTTTACATTATTTATTGGCTGCATCTAAAAATATCAAAGATATTTTTAATTTAAACATAGATATGAAATAATATAATATAACCTACAAGAACTTAAAGTTATCATTGTACGAGGTCATCAAATCAGTTTAGTCTGTCCAATGTGTTGCCTGTAGTATCATTAAATGTCCAGCAGGTGTCAGTATTTCCTTTAAGATGCATCATTAACCTTCAGTTGTTCCCATCCAGTGAATCCTAACCCTGAAGTCATTACTTTCCCTCTGCTGAATTAATTAATCTATTGACGCGTAATCCTTAAATAATTACAGTAGTTCTTCTAAGTATGGAGGACCAATCCAGCCGTCATTGAAAATACATACAGAATAAATAAAAACATACAAAAAGAATTGAAGGCCTTAATAATTAATGATATAAAATTCCTTGAAAAAGAAGCAAATATGAATTTGTGTGACATTAAATGTGACAAAATAATTAAAAATCTGATATTTCTTTAACAACTGATCAAATATAAGGAGATTACTTTTTCAAGCAATTTTATATTATTAATTATTAAGTCCATTTATTTCTGTATGAATTTCTAATGAAGGCATGATTGGTCCTCCACAGTCGTCCTACAATTATTCATCTAAAGATATATTTTATCTTCCACCTTTATTCTTACTTTTCTTACAAAACAAAAGATTTCAGGAAAATGTATAACAGGATATAAAATAAGTTGGCTTAAATGCAAGAAGAATATATTTTTAGATGAATAATCCATCAATTGTTGAAGAGAGTTTAATACAAGTACAGAAATACATTGATTTTATTAATATAAAATGCCTTGAAAAGGTATTTTCAATTATGGCAGCATTGGTCCTCCATATTTATTAGCTACTTTTTCAAGCGATTTAATGTTATTAATTATTAAGTCTTTCATTTATTTCTGTATGTATTTTTAATCATGGCAGGATTGTATTGAGTATGGAGGACCAATCCAGCCATAATTAAAAATAATTACACAATTGAAGGGCTTAATATTAATTAATAATATAAAAGTAATAATAGAAAATTGCTTGAATATATATGTCTTTATGGCAGAAATCTGTTTGACGTTAAATGTCACACAGATTTATAATATTAGCTACTTTTCCAAACAATTTTATATAATTAATGATTAAGTCCTTCATTTCTTCCTGTATTTCTAATCGTGGCAGGACTGGTCCTCCATAGCAGCAGCTCTCCTTCACCTTATTTGGTCAGAGCGGAAGCGCCGCGTTGCTAGGAGGCAGAGAACGCTTAGATCGAGCCGCCGCCTTCATCTCCAGGCTCGGAGGCGCGCGGCAGAGCGCGGGAGGAAAGGCTCCGCTCCGACAGGACCAACCAGGTGAGCTGCCGCGATGACGCAGCCGCACGCGCCCAGGTGCAGCAGGCAGCGCGAGGCTCCAGTTGCGGAAATGACAGGAGGAAAGTTCCGCGTTCCTTCAGAGCAGGGAGAGAGCCGCCGGACGAGGACGGAGGAAGGGGGACAGCTGGCTCAGGGGGGGGGACAGCGCTCTGACGTCATGGGGAACTCTGGGAGCCTGGAGCTGCTCAGGAGGGGCTCCGGGAGGGGCTCCAGGAGGGGCTCCAGGAGCCGCAGAGATGTTCCACAGATCACAGTGATCCAGGCGTCACCGCTCCCTCAGGACGGGAGCGTCTTCGTCCTGCCTGGACCTGAGGAGCCGCAGGGCCCTGAGGTGGAACCTGAGGGCCCCCAGGGCCCGGTGGAACCACAGGAACCTGAGGGCCCGGCGGAGGCGGAACCAGGGGGTTCTCAGCAGAGCCTCCTGTCCACAGAGGACCAGGAGGACGCGTCCAGCAGCGAGGGCGGCTGCAGTCCCAGGGCCAGCCGGGAGCACTTCCTCCAGGTGATGATGAGGCGTTCTCCTGACGTCAGGAGGAGCCTGGTGCTCCGTTCCGCCGGCGAGGCCCCCAGGACAGACCTGGACTCACAGGACGAGGAACGGCTGGCGGTGACCCTTGACCCCCTGGAGCACGAGTGGATGCTGTGCGCCTCCGACGGGGAGTGGGCCGGCCTGCAGCGCCTGCTGGCGGCCGAGCCGGGCCTGCTTCTGAAGAAGGACTTTGTGAGCGGCTTCACCTGCCTGCACTGGGCCGCCAAGCACAACAACCCCGAGATGATGGCGCTCATCGTCAACTTCGCCAAGCAGCACCGGCTGCCCCTCGCCGTGGACGTCCGCTCCAACATGGGCTACACGCCGCTGCACCTGGCCGCCATCCACGGCCACATGGAGGTGGTGAAGCTCCTGGTGGGGGCCTACGGCGCCGACGTGGACGCCAGGGACTACAGCGGCCGGAAGGCCTGCCAGTACCTCACCCACGACGCCGGCGCCGACATCCGGGACATCGTAGGAGATTACGAGCTCTCCGTGTCTGAGGGGGCGGAGCCTAAAGAGGGAGGCCGCTGGAGGTTCTCCAAAGCCCTCCAGAACATGGACGGCGAGGCGGCGGGCGCCGAGGGCCGCCTCCGGGTCAAACCGCTGCGCAGGAGGTCCTCGCTGAGCCGCATGAAGCCCAACCTGCAGAAGATCCGCCTGAGGGCGTCCCACATCGTCCACAGGGCCTCCTTCAGGGACCCGGACGGACCCCAGGGGAGGCCCCCCAGGCCCAAAACACACTTCTTAGGCTGAGCCCCCGGCGCTGCACACTGCCGCTCAGCTGGCTGAAACACAGGGAGCAGCAGACTCTGATGGAGGCTTCTGGCTTTCTGTTTCCTAGAGACCGGCTAGCTAAGGGGGGGGGTTCTGGTTCTGTTTGGACCCGTCAGCCGCGGCGCTCCGGTTCTCCCATCTCAGCATGAAGCAACAGGAATCCGCGGCATGCTGCTTCATGCTTGGCGCCGCACACATTCCCCACATTCCTCACAATCAGACGCTCACCTTTCCACCGCCAACACCCAGCCTCCAGAACCAAGCAGAACCTCCTCTAACAGAACCATCAACCCAAGGCTGTAGGTCTGAACTCTGGTAGGGACGCTATTGGCCGGGTGTCATTGGTGCTATGCCATATGCCCTTTGTTATGCTGGATGTGAGATTAGAGGAATTCATTGTTTAAAGAGAAAAGCAGCATTTTGCTGTCTGTCAATATTCTCCATCCAGAACTCCTCATGTGGAAACATTTTAGTTTCACCTGAAGGGCAGCTGCTTCACCTACAAGCTGCCCTGCATCATTATTACTGCATATCTGTTTCCTATAATCATATAATGTATAAGTGCGTTTTATTAGTAAAGGATTAAATGTAACTCAACCTTTTATCATCGTCCTATATTGCTTACTGTCTGACTGTTTAAATAGCTCCGTATGTCTGTTTTCTTTTTTAGTGGCATCATCTATAAAGCAAAACACTGAGAATGAGCCTGAGTTTATTCAAATCTAAAATCACTTTTAACAATTATAAAGACAATATAACACTATCTTATCTGTAATGTAATAATATCCTAAATAAACAGCCAGTTTCCAGCATTATTTACCAGACATTAATGTTTG
>NW_015153435.1:4106-4954 GCF_000732505.1 Cyprinodon variegatus | reverse complement strand
AAAAGAAGCTGCAACAACTACTGCTGGAAATTAGCAACATGTTGCTCACATCCCATTATTGGCAGGGACAATTAGGACGCTTCTAAATGTTGGTAGGGACATGTCCCCATGGTCCCTATGCAAACCTACGCCCATGCATCAACTACAGTTCTGGTTCCTGACCAGCAGCTGTTCCTCTGACTGAATGGTGTGTAAATGTAGAAATACACCAAGCAGATGTGTTTTTTTCTGATAATAAAGGTTGAAATGTTTATTTCTGTCTTCTAAACTTCCACCAGTAGAGGTCAGCGTAGAGCAGCAGCCTTACTGCCATATAAGGACTTCCTGTCTGAGTGACGCAGGTTTCAGTGTCAGAAAAGATTTAAACAAATGTTTAACTCTTTGCATTAAAACATTTTATTTATTTTTATACCAGTGAATTCAAATGAACTTGGAAAAACAGCTTAAGGAAAAGCAAATAATGCGGTAGAAATAAAACTCATTTTAAACACAGATCTTTTTATTCCATTAGAAACTTTTCTAATCAAAGGAACATTTTTATTACCACAGTATGCTGATGATACTCTGCTTTATTCGTCCATCAATCCTGATCAAACTGAACTCGTTAAACACGGTTTGTTTAATGAACCGATCAAAAATATTTAGATTATTTAAAGAACATTCAGATAATCGGACGTTCTCTGGAAACCATCTTCCTCCTGCAGAAGATCTAATCCATAGAGATGATCGTAAACTGCGAGTTGATTAGCAAAGGAGAGTGGCTTCGATAAGGTGCTAACCCTTCAGTCCAGGTACCATTAAAGGGACGGTTCCCATGTTAAAAAGATGGTTCCTTTTAAAGGAACAGG
>NW_015153435.1:0-482 GCF_000732505.1 Cyprinodon variegatus | reverse complement strand
AAGGGATGGTTCCCATTAACGCGGCGGTTTTGCTCGTGTGTTAAGGCCATCGATAAAGTTACAAAGATGGATTCCAGTTTAAAAGGCAGTTTCAGTCTTAAAGGCACAGTTCCCGCTAAAATAGCGGTTGCAGTTAAAAGCTCCATTTAAAGGGACGGGTTCCCATTTCAAAGGGACAGTGTGCGTAATTAGAGGCGGAGCTTCAGACCACCCGGCCCGCAGCGGTCAGATCCGGTCTACACGGTGGGACCGGGGTCAGTCGTCCTGGAGTCCCGTGAGCTGGCAGCTCTTGGCCCACAGCTTGGCCTGCAGCTTGGGGTCGTAGGTCAGGTCCGATGAGCGCGTCCTCTGGCCGTTGTAGAGGTAGCAGCCGCCCAGGCCTTCCAGCTCAGAGGAGGCGGCAGCGTACACCGATATGGAGGCGCCCTCTGCTGGAGTCTGAGGGCAGAGACACAGAGACTCTGGATCAGAACCAACAACCT
>NW_015153434.1:9698-11023 GCF_000732505.1 Cyprinodon variegatus | reverse complement strand
CATCCATTTTTAATTCTGTTTTAGAAGAGCATCTTTAAATATTTCTGAGCACTCACATGATACATGCAGAAATAAAGTAGTGGTGTCCGAGCCGAGTGTGTTCTCTGCCAGCGCCGTGACTCGGAATATTCCAGCCGACTTGTAAACGTGTTTGATCCCCTCCTCGGTCCAGCTCAGGTTGGAGTAGGAGACTGCTGTACCATCGCCGAAATCCAGCTGGATGTTAGTTCTCAGAGAGTCCCCCTGAAACACAGCAAAGCTTAGTTTTACTTTCTAGGAATTGTCTAAAACCTAGTTCTGACTCTGTGTGTAAAGTTTAACACATTTAAAATGCTCTCTGTATGCATGACTTCATTACACCTTCTTAGAGCCAGAAATCCATATTAAAAATATGGGGATTGTGGTTCCTTTTCTGATTAGAAGACTTGAGTTTAATTTATTTAGTTTATCCATATAGTTCCTGTTAACATCAAATTTCATCTCAAGGCACTCATGCTGCAAACCATCCAGTCAGATTGGTTAAAAGCTTTTATCTAAGGAAACTAGCTGAACCAACGGGTGCATTCAGCTGACCTCCAGCAGCCAAAGCCTCTCCTTTGTCCACAGGAGCCGTGAACTGAAGGGGATGTTGCTTCAGCAAGGAGAAATAGGCGGACACAGATCACATTACAGACTCATACAGTATTTGGAAATGGCACCTTTGCACTCTGGAGAGGAGGGCGTTTCCTGTACCAGCTGCCGTTTGTCACATTGTGTTCTCTATTTTTTTTTTTGTTTTATTTTTATCTTCATTTGTTACAGTTTTTATTCTTGTTTTTCAAAAGATAAGATTTTTAGAAGATCAGATCAAATACATAAAAGGTCCACATAATAAAAAAAAAAACAACCAAAGAAAGAATAAGAAAAATAGTGCAGTGGAATGTCTGTGAACCTACTCTTGTCTAATTCCTGAATGTTCCACATCACTGAGCCGGGAATCTAACTCTGACAAAAATTTCTGTATCTCTATAATATCTCTATTATGAGTTATCTTCTCAGTTCAGAGGGCCCCATGCCTGTCTTTGCCTAGAGCCCCAAATTTCCTAAATCCGCCCCTGCGTAAGACATAACACAACATTAGCAATAGAAAAGATAACATATGCAAGCGTGGTGTGAGCAATTGCTGTAGAGTCAACAACGCAATTTAGGTGAATGCCCACTGTCACCACATGCTTTCAAATAGGGGGAAAATCCTGCAATCAGCTGCTTTTCCTTAGATTGAAAACTGATCTGGTTGAATTATCGCTTTAAATGTCCTTGAGATGACGTGAATTGGCATTATATTA
>NW_015153434.1:2665-6630 GCF_000732505.1 Cyprinodon variegatus | reverse complement strand
ATATTCTGACTAGAGTTGGACTACGTCAGGCTAACACTACATGGCTGTTCTGAAAGAAAAATGGCCCAGTTCACCCGTCTATTTGATAACCAGCATTCGTTACTGGAAGATCCTGGTTTTAGACCTTTTCTGATGGCAAGATGCATACAGCTGTGTGCTAGAAAGTTGATTAATTTACTGATTATTTACATCCACACTTAAAATTTTAGTTTTAAATCAAGCCTTTGCTTTTCAAATAATGAATAACTTTCAGGTATGGATTAAAAGACCAACATAATTGGTTTGACTTTTCTTCACAGTCTTTGTTTATATCTGTAAACCACTAGTATATGTATGCTTTATTTATTTTTTTTTTTCTGTTCAGCTGGTTTATGGGTAAGTTATATTTCGTGGGAAGGAGGAAAAGAGAAGTTTCTATTCACACGGCTTCTAAATTTCCATCTCCATGTATGTTTGGGTGCAGAAGTCTTTAGCTGCAAACACCGGCTCCTCTGGGAATCACATCTACTGCTATCGGCATGCAGCACCAGAGTTATAGCCTGCTGCTTAAAAAACAAACCAGGCCATCAAGTTGACCTCTAAGACTTCCACGGTCACAATACGAACGTAAAGTTACTGGTGCCCACATCTGAAGCCCCGGATTAAAACACCAGCTCCACTAAAAAACTAATAACATAAAAGTCTTCATTCTTATTCTCAAGCCTCTTTGTCTCTTTCTCTTTTTAATTTTTTCAAGTTTAACTTTTTTATATTTTCTTTTCTTTTTCTAATTCCTGTTTTTCAGATTGAGTTTTTTGGGCTGTCATTCTTTTCAAATTGCATTTCACAGATGAAAGTGAAGTGGGCGTAAGCATCATTTTTATGGGTCAATGTGTGCGTTTAAAGGAAGCATCTGTAAGGGGATTAAAGTTAAGAGAATTTGATCTGTAAACTTAATTTGAGAAAAAAAACTTGTAAAGCTGAATCAAAAAAACTGAAATTTGAAAGAAAAAAAAGACAAATATGAAAAAAAAAGTTTAAATAAAAAAAAAAAACTTTTTTTTTAAATATGGAAAATTAATTTAAAAAAAAGATAATTTGAAATACATTTAAGGAAAAACATACTATTTTTGTTTTTTCTAAATTTATTTGGATTGCATGTTTCTTCATTTTCCGTTATCACAATGTGTTCTTTGCTTGCAACAATAATGGAACTAAATTCCCTCCGTAGAAAAATGACATTGTTTGCATCAGTGTCCTGTTTGTCTGCCAGGAAAATGATACTTTTAATACGTCGATGGACAGAACAGAGGCAGCTAAGCCGACACTCTGGGTATTGTTATGAACCGTAATGAGTTGGCACCCAAACAACACTCTGGCTTGGTGGCACCAATGTCACTCAGCGCCGCTCAGCATCTGCCCTGCATCCTGTGTTTACAGTGAATACGGGCCACCCTGGGATTCACTCATCTGCATGAAACTGACGCTGACCCGTCTCCTTAAAATGTCACTCTTTGTGTCTGCGAGTCTCCAAAGGCTGAGCGGATCCAAACACCTCGCAGCGTGTTGCCTTGAGGCTGGAATGGTGCTGCTGGTTCCCAGTGACAGCGCCACTGCAGAAGGTGACAGGGATTTGGAAAGACGAGGCCAGCATTTGTTAAGGTGTTAGACCAGCACATACAGCGTCAGTGTGATGTGTGACAACAAAAGAACAACTGTTCCGGTTATATCTGCTGCATGCAGACCCGATAACATGAATTTATGCTGTAAAGGTCAACGCTTGCATTGAAGAAAATATGCTAGCCGTTAGCCAAGAAATGTTAATGATTAAATGCTTGGATAAGAGCATCTTATTGTGCTTATATACATGCATACATCCCAGAAGCAAAGAAAGACTAACGAAGCGCAAACTCTGTGATGCAATGGCGTAACTATCGGTAAGCGGAGAATGCAGTTGCTTAGGGGCCCCCAATGTCTTAGGGGCCCTGTCACTGACACCTGGTTGGCCCCCTACGCAATTGTAGACTAGGACGTCACTTTGAAGATGTAATGATGCGAAACATTAATCTTAAACCCACCTGATACTAGTCTGCCTGCTTTGTTTTTTTTTTTTTTCCAGTTTTTTCCGTTTGCCCAAATCCATATGAGGGAGCTGCCACAGTGCAGAAGGATGACCTGACTACAAGTATCAAATAAAAAAAATAAAATATAGAGCAGGAAAAATCAGTAGTACAATCAAATCCTCTAATTTTCAGATCCCTGCAGGATTTAGGTGGTTTATGTGTTTCTTTGCCCCACATTGCCTGCAGAATGAATGTTTATTCTGTATAAGTATTTCTGACGTGCATTTGGTGTTAAAAAAATTAAACAATATTGTTTTTCTTCAACTGAAATATTTTTTTAACTGCCTCCTATTATTTTTGCAGCATGCTCGTCTCATTCACTATTAGAAACATCTACAGTAGGATGAATCACAACAGTTTGATTCTCAGATTTTCAGGGTTCAAGGAAATTCTGTGACTCATTTATAAAAAAAAAAAATCAGCTGCAGCTTTATTGATTTTGACTGTTCAACTGCATGTTAACGCAAAAAAGCAAATCAACCAAAAGCAATTTGATGCATTCAGGCATCCGGCTGTGGTAAAGAAGGGGATCTGATTGTCTCTAAACATGGCATAACTGTTGGTGCCACTTGACCTGGTTTGAGTAATTCAGAACTGCTGATCTGCAGGAATTTTCACAAGCAGAAATCGCTTTTGATACAGAGAAAAGACAGGCAGGGTTGCTTCAAAGAAAACGTCTCTGTGATGTTTAAGGTAGAAAGAAACCAGGATCATTCCAACAGATGGGTTTTGTTCAATGGAAATCCAATCTATAGATTGTAAGAACATTTGTTTAGAAATACTTATTGTTTTACATAAAATGTATATGATCTAATAGGAAATTATGGAGATATGATCATGAGTATTAATAAAAAACTACAATTATTGCTGTAAATTACTCTACGGCAGTCTTTTTCAATCCTGGTCCTCAAGGCACCCTGCTCTGCATGTTTTGGATGTTTCTGAGGTTCAGCAAACCTGATTCAGATGATTGCAGTTCAGCAAAGCCTGATAATCTGCTATCAATTGATAACAGGTGTATGAAAGCTGGGAAACATCTAAAACATGCAGGGCAGGGTGCCTTGAGGACCAGGATTCAAAAACACTGCTCTACGTTACACGCTACTAAAAAACATGACAAATAAGATCCAAAAGATTTTTTTTTTTGCATTTTTTGTGTAAATTTTTCATCTGTTTATGCTTATGGTTAATTTCAATCAAAAGAATAACATTGTTTCTTAAATTACACACAGTGTGTGTGTGTCTGGGTTTTCACTCAATTCTGTCATCTTTACATATTACCCCATGCAGAAAAGTTGGAAACTTCCAGCAGTCAAACATTAGTCCAGAGTTTGATACTTTGTGAGTCATGGGAAGAAAAAAGGTTGTTCTTTCATTGGCTTTTCTGTAAGTCTGATCATAGTTCAACTCAGACTACAAAGGTTGATCTCAACATACTCATGTCACCCAAATGACCTCTCAGTTTTCATTACCTCTACCAAGGATGTTATTGTTTTTAGTCGAGTTTTTAGGGTCTGTCTGTGTACAAGATTTGATTGTGAAAGAAAAAAAAGTTAGTAAAAGAAAACATGTTTTAGAAAACCTTTGGAGTTTAACCTTTTAATATTATTTATATGCAGACGCATAGCTGGCGACGAGTGTCTGTCTTACCCAAAAAATTATTGGTGCTCAGTGTCAGGGTCGGTTGTGGTTTAGGACCCAAATGCAGAGGCAGAGAGGCTGAGGGGATTTCTTGTGGATTTAATCGAAGGAAAAAGTAAACAAAGCCAGGAATGCAAAAATCTAACTAATAAAGAAAAGCAAACCAGAACTATGGAGACATCTGGGGGAACCAAATAGTGATGAAGCCAGGCTTCGAGGCTT
>NW_015153434.1:0-2197 GCF_000732505.1 Cyprinodon variegatus | reverse complement strand
CAACTAAATACGGGACAGGTACTTCTATTTCTAAATACGAAACAATTGCGTTTTTCAAGGTACGATTGGCAACCCTTGCATGAATGCACCTTCAGTCACAATTTGGAGCAAAATTAGCTGATTGGTGGACGTCTGCGCTCTCTGAGGGCTTTTATAGCTTGTTAATTTGAACATTTTGATAAATCAAAAGGATGCGCTCAGTGGCTACAATGTTCCATGTATTTGCTAACTCTATGCCAAAAAAGGAAATGAGCCATCAGTTTCACCTACTATGAGGAAACACCAGGGGGTCACCCTCGCCCAGAACTGACATAACAGGTTAAAAAAAATTGTACTGTGGGTCTTTAAAAATGAATAAACATGCCTTTGGGTGCTTCAAACACAATTTCCTCTGATATAATGGGAATCTTTTGGTTAAAAATAATAATTATTTCACTATATACTAACTATTGCATCAAAACAAAGATTTTATTATGGATGAACAAATACATATTTTGAGAGGATATTAAAAAAGCTGAAAAAATATTGTAATTAATATTTAGAATTTTTTTTATAAAATACGCTAAGATTGATTAGTACTAAATTTGAATAGTTACATTCGCTTGTGCTTAGATTCTGTTTAAAAAGATATATAAGAACCTAATTTAACTTTAGACCCTTTCTACAAGTCAATGAGACACACATGGGAGAATGACAAAAAAGATATAAAGCTATTTTCAAAATGCTATTTTTAAACAAACAGCATGTGTGTTTAAAAATGAAGCTTTGGGGCCCTGCTGGTGGGCCCCGCCCGGCCCCCCTCCTTCCTTAGGCTCTAAATGTGTAAACAGTGTTAAAGCATGCCAAATGAAAATATGTATTATAAGATTTTGTGATAAAATCTTAAATAATACACAACAAATATCAAAGAAACATAAATATTATTTTGCTTGAAGTAAAACTAGTGAAGATGAGTCATTCTAAGCTGTGATTTCATAGGTTCTGAAAACGAAGGCAGTGTTTAATATTTTAGCTGGGAACTCTCAGTGGCCTGGTGTGGCTGTCATGTTTAATCACCGAGTTCGTCTGTAGGAAAAATCCTCATGGTCTCCCACTGGGGCAGAAGCTCACTTCTCAGAATGAAAAAGATGTGCAAAAACAACCGTAGGACATAAAATGTGTCTCCTCAAAAAGAAAAAGAAAAAAAAAGAAGAAGAAACGAGACCAATTAAACAGAAAACTGACAAATTAGTCAAATTAAAACAGTGTGAGGAAGAGACCGAACTCCTCGTCATTTTTTTTTTTTTTTATCCGACTCTTAAGTTGTTTTAGAGGAAATTTGAACTAGTTCTTATTTCCAAATGTTTCCTTGAGGTTATCAGGTTTTTATTTCTGCACGTTCAGCGAATGTATCACAGCAGCATTTCAATGAAACTCAGACCATGACTTTGACTAGGCCATAACAGAACCTCGAGTGTTGCTCCATTTTCAGTCTTTTTGTCGTAAATGTAAAAACACAGATTAACTAATATGTTTGGAAGAATACAGTCTCTCATACAGTAAACCAACAAAGCATGCTGTCATCACACTCTGCATGCTTGTGCAGAAAGCTAACAAAGCTTTGCTTATTTTAACTTTGCCTGCAGAAATGAAGCCAAATCTGATTCCATGCAGCTTTGAACCAAAATAATGTTTATCCAGTTAAAACCAAAACTGTGTTTCTATCTCATATATTTTCTCTTCCTCGCTGTCTTAAAGATTGATCTGCTGAAGCAAACTGAAGTTGCTCTGATTTGCAAACAATGTAGCACAAAAAGCACTATAGGGCCCAAGTTGTGTTTTTAATTTTTATATTGTGCCTCCTTCCCTGCCTCCTTTTTCAAATGTCAATCTGACCCAGTATGGATAAAACAGGTAGGACTGATTTAAAACACTTAGAAAAGGCAAAGAAGCATGAACAATCTGGGATTCACATGGACAATTATAGAATACAAAAAATACAGAATTGTGGGTGAAATGTTAATTGCATCAGTGTTATAATGGTTGGAGATTTGGTTAGAAATAAGGCATTGGGACTGAGCCAGCACTTTTTTTATTTCCTTATCAGTTAAGAAATAAAATAATTTGATTCATGTAAAATCTGACTCTTCTACTCATCCATAACTGAAATAAAATGACTGGCTTGGTTGTTTCCTGGAAACAAATTACAACTTGCTTG
>NW_015153433.1:0-11042 GCF_000732505.1 Cyprinodon variegatus | reverse complement strand
AGCATGCATCAGAGCAGACTTGTTCGTTCTCAATCAATCAAATCAACCAATCAAAACTTCTTTATTGTCAACTACAATTTACATTGTAATCGAAATTTCAGTTTCACTACAACGGTTCATCACATTATGTCACATATATTCTGGTGGGGGTACTGAGAGGGGGAAACGAATTGACTAAGGCCTTCCATGCCACAGAACGCTGCCATTTGGCAGAACGGCACATTCTTATGGCTTCCCACCAGTTACCTAATAGCGCTGCCTTTGTCTCTGTGGAAAGATAGGAGCCACATTGGGGAAGAGAGGGGAAGAAAAAAAGCATATTTCACACTGAGCGCATCCAAAGATCAGTTCGCGGGTAGGGGGGGGGGGCAGTCATCTGTGCCCTTTTACCACAACATCCATGGGAGATTAAATAAAGGGGGTAGGTCGAATCCAGAATAACACTTTTGTTTTGAGAGCAGGCTGCGCAGGAATTTCCTTCAGCCTTGAGTCTTTGTCTCGCTGGCTCTTTTGCGGCGAAATCCAATATTCCAAATGTCTTGGGCTTTTCCGCCTTGAAGCGAACACGTTTTTGACTCTAGGGTGCCTTGAAGCGAACGTGCACATCCAAGATGTTATCCCATCTCACCTTTGAGTTCAACCACCGCAGCCAGGGTTCAATCGCACCAAGCATAAGGCTCAGCTCACGATTTTGCTCATTCACAGCCTTTGTGAGGGCGTCAACCCCTGCTGGTAGCCTGATCCTTCCCCCAATTTTCCGGGAACATCCTCTGCAATTAAAGATACGTCAGGTATCCTCCAAATCCAAACAGGAGAAATCTGAGTATCATAAAACAAAAAATCCATACATGTTCCAAATCTACCAATGACAACGTTGTGAAACACCATCCTTCACGCTTTCCAGGAGTCCATGGTGTATCCCATGAAGTATGTCCCGGCAGGACAGGACGGGTCCCCTTTTCCCTGTCTTCCAGTTGAATAAATTTGATCAATTGCATTGAGACACCAGCTGACCAGATCCAGTTTTTTGAGTTTGGATGGTATGAAGAGAGAGCTTAGAAAAGACAAGACACAGCAAATGAGGGACAGGCAGGGAGGTGCAGGAGCAGCAGTAAAATGCGACCGTCTCCTTCAAGAGTCAGAACGGACACCCAAGTTTCGAGTTTGACAGCTGCCCCAGCATGCACTCACAGAGCTCAAAATATTAAGTTAACTTACCCCTGTTGCTATTGTTCTATAAAAGTATGTTTCTAGATCATTTAAGGCGAGAACATTATACTTTCAAGCATCACTATATGGCCCATTTAGTCATTTAATGCATAATTTCTAAAAAAAAGTTCAGATGTTGAGAGGATCGTGGCAACCAGCGGACCTCCAAGGCTTACTGCAGCCAGGGATAATTTTAGCCCGTCTGCAGCAGTCATCTCTCAGCATAGCTGTGCATGAAATACCACTGGCTCTGATGGCAAATTATTATTCTTCTTTTATTGGGCAAAATGTTCATTTGATTTTTGTTTATTTGACATTGTTAATTATTATTCCCCCACCCAAATGAAAAAGGTAAGAATTTATTATTATCTAGAGACTATGAATAACAGGAGGTGAAATCCACCTCCAGATGAGCAGAGCATGTAGTGACTTCACTAGTACCCTTCTGTTCCTATTGTGTGCGCTGGAAAGTTTATACTATCCTGCTCTCCTATGCTTCTGTATTGCAAAGGAGGTACTGTGCACGTACAACTTTTAACTAGAGTCTATGGGCAAAGATTTTTGCGCCCTAGGGCAGTAATATGTCACCAATCCCACGAAAAATGTATTAATGCTTTACTAGTCATTAAAGATTGAATATTTATCTTGCACCTTTTAAAATATATAATAATATATTTTGACATATTTCAAATTTAAAGTGAAATGAATTTTAAAAAAATGTATTTTTCTCTAATGTTTTAATCAGGGTCATTGGGTGGGTGGGGTGGCGTCCTAAAGCCCTCTATTGGCCAGTCGTCACTGAGTGGTAGCTTTTTTTCATTCTTATCATGGAAATAATAGTGGACAATCTATGTATGCTTTGATTGTCACTGCTGCTCTGCAGTTGTTTCGGAAGACCCAGGAGGGATTCAGCTGCTCAAAGGTTTCTATTCTGCCAACAACAGACTACAATTTTGCCCAGTGGGGTAATGAACTACAGGCAAACACAATGATGTTTGTAACCAGTACAAGTTCAAGAAAAATAAAGTAAGGAATGCTGAACAAGTGTCTTTCTTGTGTTTAAAAATATAAATACATTAAAGGTAACAATTATGTTTTTCTAATGTAAAATATTTCTTTTCTAAAATTAGCCACCAAAATGGAGGGACAGTTATTACAGCACTAAACCAATGAGGATAGCAGAGGACATTAAAAACTGTAATTGTGGGGAGAGCTGGGGACTCAAGCAGAAAGAGATTATGAGAGAGGGATTAAGAAAAAATATTGGTGATTATAAACTTAGTCCACTGTTTCCTGCACTGTGCCTTCAGTACAGTCACTGTAGAAATTCTTGAGGGAGCCATAACACCGTAAATAGCTGCAAGCTGAGATTATACAACTAAAAAAGCTGTGACAAGAACTTAACAAGAACTCGTTGGTCTGATGAAGAAAAAAACTATACTAAAAAAAGCAGTGTACAGAAGTGAACATTCTTGTTGCCTCCGAGATTATCTGAGATTTCCTGCAACATGTGAACTGTGTTTCTTAACACTTAGTTCAGTGAAACAAAAGAGAAAGATGACCTGTCTAAAAACTTACAAGAACAGCAACATTGACAAAAAAAGTATATCTTTAATTTTATATTTAGATTATTTTGTCTCATCTTATTTTTCATGTTTATATATGTATATTTATATATGGATGTTTGTTCTAATGCCATACAAGTAAGTGAAAAAAAAAAGGGTAATATTTCATACAGATCTAACAATCTATAAACCAAAAAGTTTATTGCTAACTCCGACTTAAGATTTCATAATGCTTACTTTGGTAAAATTAATGTATTCTACCTACTGGTATTAAACCTAGTCTTATAACACCAATGAATGTTTAGCCATAATGTTTTGCACAGTACTGGCGCTCCACACACACACACACACACATCATCATTGACTCGGTCTAGGGCACCATACGTATACTGGGAGAGGCACCAAAAACATGGGCTTGTGAAAAATTATCCATCCGTCCATATTCCGTTACGCTTGATCCCTGCTGGGGTCATGAAGGGTTCTGGTGCCCATCTCCACCTGTCTATGGGCGAGAGGCAGGGTACACCCTGGACAGGTCGCCAGTCCATTGCATGGCAGTAAAAAAATTATAATTATAGTAATCATAATAATGACACAGGATAAAAACGCATTATTAAACAGGAGCAATGCAAAATAAATGCTGAAGAAAAAGATGGACTTCTCTCCCACTTTTCCAATCTGTCTACAAATAATAAACTCACAAACTTGTCAAACGCTGTAGAAAAAAAAGTGAAATTATGGCTGCCAAAGACAACTTGTAAATGCACATTAATGCAAATTTTTTCTAACAACAGACATTTGTTTTTAAGCATTTTGGACCTTATCTGCGCTGTGGTTTGAACATTCGTTTGTATTTCTGCTAAAGCTGTTTCTACTGTTTTGTTTAACATTCAGGAGACATCTCAACACTGTCCCTTTCCCGGTCCACCTCTCATTAACATGCTCAGAGAGAAATTAAAATAATGTTTAGAGGTTTTTACTCTAGACAAGACAACAAACAATTACAACAAAACATAGCAAATATTCGCATGATTTTCTATTACATTTTTCACTACTGGAGCAGCAATAAAATTCTGTTAATTAATAAAAACATTAACAATGATTAACAAATAATAAGGACATGATAAATTACCCCATGTTCAGCCTTTGGATAGAAAAGGCTTGAGAGAAGAAGGAATATTAGATGCAAATGGTGGCTCACATTATGCATTGCAATATGCTGTAGAAATCCTATGATGTGCATTAACAGTATCTCTAGGAGATGTCTGGAAATTTCAGAAAAATCCACAGCTTCAGCTATCTCGTGGGAATGTACTGTACATAAAAAGCTGACTTAAGGGGCTGATTTATTTAATCACTCTTTTAAAAGCTATTTTCTTTATTCATTTTCCTTCATGAAACGTAAAGTTTAGTTATCTTGTGTATCATTGTTGGTGCAAAATAAGTTAAATGTTTTTTTTTTATGTATTTTCCTTTATTAAATATAACTGTTTTCCAAACATTTTTAGCCATTTTGCTTAGTCTGACTTCAGTTTTCTTGTGTACAAGAGTGAAGGACTGTTAAGAAAATAACTGTTATCATTTAACTATGCTAAAGTTTGTTTGAGTCCTGTTTATATTTCTTCTCTTTTCCTCATTGTCTTATTTTTTAAATTTCTATTACAAAGAAAATTGCCCTGTCTGCTATCACTCTCTGTACTCAACATAAGCTGACATTGGCACATACACAAAACAATAACCACTCTTAGAGAAAAAGCAGTTTTTCTTCTTTCAAAATAGAATAAACCTGTTGATTTATATGCATAATTAACACTTGATTCATGTTTAATGCAAATTTTCTATCAAACCATGTGGGAACAAATCTTATTGACATTTATTATTTAATTTACTGGGTTAAACCCCCTATCACATCATTCTTGAAAATGACAATTGTTTTCTTAAAAAACTTATTTTTAGGCACTTTTTTAGGGTGGAAGTAGAGAACAGCCTGGAATCAGGTGTTCTTCACACTGAGCTATCTGAGCTCATCATTGCAGCTCAGGTGTCTTGAAAAAGTAAAAATAATTAAGTCGGTCTGACTATAATTTTTGTTCTGTATTTTGTTCCCAATTCATAAAGTTTAAATGTGATTATTATGAAGTTCTAGGAGGAGCTCCCATTTTATAAATACAGGTTTATAATATGATTTTATTTTGTTTTTATTATGTATCCTGAACAACTTCCTTAGCAACATATTTATGATTTTTTTTTTTTATTTGAGATGGTAAGCATAACATACCTAAGAATTAAATGCTCAAATTAAAAGATTTAGGACATTCATCAATACTTTTGGCTGAGGGGGGGGACTCATGGTAAGATAAAATGCCCAACGGGGTATACAAGTCATAAAAGGTTTGGAAACACTGATTTATTTTAAGTCCACAATATTAAAGACAGACAAGAAAGACAAAAAAACTAAAAGATTAGGTGAACCACATGTTAAAATGACAAGCCTGAACAAAGTTGCTATTTAGATGAATATACAAATTAGGTACAAATGTTCTCATGTAAACCTTGCATCAAAAGCATTTCAAAGTCCCACTGTTCCTTGTTTTACTTTTTAGGGGGTAAGGTGAAATCCAGTTGCCTGAGAACTCATAATCTTGAAGTCAGCAACATTTTTCATCCAAAATAATGTTTGTAAAACACTGTCTAGTTGCTGTCAAACTGACTCTGTCCTGCAAAGTAAGGAGAGATTATTATTATTATGCCTAGATTCAAAAATAAGTCCTCTAAGCTATACATCGTATTGTATCTACTGTAATGCAATCATTTTCCTTGACCGTATCAAGTGGTATTTGGATGAGATGTATATTCTTGGCATAACATCTCATTACAGAGTACTGGATTATAGCATTGTCCTTTCCCAATATGCTTATAGCTACTGTACATAAGAACTCCATTTTTTAAACCAAAATTACCCAGTTTTTCAAAATAACTTTGGATTAAATAATAAAAAAAAAGTTTATGCCACATACATGGTTCCCTTTATTAACAACTTGGGTTGTTAATCAAGGTATTGTAGATAACATGATGTAAAAGCAAGCACATGCCTTAAAGTTTCCTTGTACTTTATTTGAACCCCTGTCCAATGAGAGTGTGTTAAAAAGGCTTATTCATGATGCAAACAGATAATACTACAGAGTATCTGCATCAGCCTCTCTCACAGGGCCTGAGAGATAATGCCTACAGAGCTGCTGTCTTCAGCTTGTATTGAAAACAGCAGCTTTACCACAACAGATAAAGCCATTTCTACCCTTTCATTATTTTCCTTTGTCATCTGATCAAACTAAACAGGATTACCTTTCCCCTTGGCACAGTGTAGTTGCATAGTATTTTCATTAATAATAAAGGCAGGTAAAACCAGTTTGAATTTGATTCCGTCAGATTCATTTCCTCTTTACAAAGCCATAAACTTATAAAAAAATGTAATTATCCATATGCAATGTTCAGGGGATAAACAGTGTAAAAGTGTCTTACTGTTTGCTGCCTTGTACTGATGCACACCATCTATATTTATACAATCCAATTTAAAGCACTTAAGTGTGATAGATGTAGCCATGAGCTCTGTAGTTAAGTATTTTCATATTTTCACAAAAGTTCAATGTGCCAGTGTGTGTGTGTGTGTGTGTGTGTGTGTGTATATATATATATATATATATATATTGTTAAGAAGCAATAAGATTTTCTGTAATGTTCAGGTTCTAGAATGTGTGTGTTTATGATCCTTTTGTTTTTTGAATTGTTTGTTACCTTTGTGGGTGTTTCCTTTTTAGAAGCCATCTTGGAACCTTGCTAAGGAGGAGGCCCGCCTCAAACCCAGCTCTCTTATAGAGGGAGCCATGATGGCTGAACTTTGATTGGCTGAGGGCAAATTGAGAAGGTGGGGATAACAGTATATAGGTGGACTGATGGCTGTAGTAAGGGTGTGATGGGAAATCTGTCATTTTGTTCTAAGTATAACCATGCTCTGATGGAAGAGACTTAATAAATGACCTTTAGTTTTTGCTCCAATCGACTTTGCTGAGTTTTTTTCCTTCCACACCACACCTCTCAGCGCAACATATATTATGGCTCAGGACAGAGGACCCAGTATTCAAGTCAAGACAGGTAGTATGATTATTCAAAAAGTGTTTATTTTAAAATGGTTGTGTATCTGCAGTGGCTAGGACATCTAAGGCAGGAGCCTCTACTGGCAAGAAACACAGGTTAGTGACCACGATTATCTGACGGAGGTTGATAACGCACGTGAATCCCTGACCTGATTTAACAGTTCAGTCTATGCCCAGAGAAAAGGTAGGATCCAGCTGGTGGGCTGCCAACAAGATGTGGTGGGCATTGCCCAGGGTGTCACAGATGCTGCAGCCCCAGAGGATGGAGAACAAGCAGGAAACCAGATCTGGGCAGACGAAGGAGGCCAGGAAAGTCCGGTGGCCGACATGAGTTACATGAATCCAGAGGGGAATCCAGGACACAGCTCCAGGTTGAGCAAACAGGTAAAATCCATTAGGAGTCAAAAGACAGTTCAGGTAAACAGGTCAGATGGGAACAGGGGGGCTCAGTGGTTGAGAGGCAGAACAGGAAATCGGAAACATTAAGGTAACACTGGCCCACTCTCCCCTCTGGCTCGAGAGAATAATCTGGCTCTGATGACTAGTAGCAGGCAGCTTAAATAGAGGCAGGCACAGTTGGATCAGATGAGCAGTAATGAGAAACCGGGCAAAATTGTATAGGTAAATGAAATTAGTAATAAAGCCAGTCATCAGCATCAAGATAAAGACAATATATTTAAATATATTGGAGATGCTACAATCACATTTTAAAACACTTGCTTTCACTGTGATTTCTAAAAGGCCTACATGGTCTATGTCAAACTCACTGTGCACCAAATAAATGTACCTTTTGTTTTAAAATGTTTAGACTATCTAATATCTTGTTAAAATGTTTGTCTATCTCTTGGAGCCTGAATAAACTGCAGACGTCTTGATCTCTGTCTATCCATCGTCTATGTCTGCATATCTTATGAGGTTTGTCTAAAGGCTAGTGCCTATTTTAAATGAGCACTGAGCAAGACAGAGGTCAAACCAAGGACAGGTTGTCAGTCTATCACAGGGCAAAAAAGAGGCACATAGGACCATCATCCATTCTCATAAATAATTTAAGAAATTAATTTACCTAGCACTCAAGTTTTAGATTCTTGGAGGAAGCCAGAGTACGTCAAGAGAACAAATGTATGCATGGAGAAACAATAACACCTGGAAAAAGACCCTAGGCTAGGCTACCCAAGGATTTTAAACTGGCAAGGGCGCAGCCAACAATACCACTGAGTTTTGAAATGATGTAATAAAAAAAACTTCACAAACCTCAAATTCCTTTCAGACACCCTTTAAATTACTTTGTTTTACCCATTAAGCTGAGAGAAGCAATTCGGCCTGAAAATACAAAACGGACCCATCAAAAATAGCTCCACAGTCTAAATAAAAACTTTTAGAACCAGTATAAAGATAAGCAACAAAGAAAAGGCTATGTAGGTTAACCAATATTTCAACTATTTTTCAAAAATGTTTGAGTTGTGATATAATTGAAGAAAACATTTTTAACCTAACCAAATTTCTCTACTAATTTTGGTAAGGCTCAGAATCCATAAATTGACATGGTTCTAATATTACCATATTAGGACTGAATTGCTTAAATAACTTTTTACAATAAGCTATGAACTATGATCTCTTATTCTGAAATCTGTGAATTTAGCTTTAGTGAAACTACGACTTAAGGGTTTAGGGTGAGTGCAAGCATTAAAAAGCCCTCACCAATGAAATCAGAAAACACAATCCAGTGTTAACAAGGTAAATGGTAAATGGCATGTACTTATATAGCGCCTTTTTTCAAGTCAGATTACAAGGGTAAATAAAAAGCCTGGAAGTGTGCATTTCTCCCCTTATATAATTTAAACTATGAATAATGATTATGGAGAACCAAAAGAAAATGTTTCACACAAAAAACTACATTGTAACAACTGCGAACAATCAAGATTCAGTGTTGCAGGGACCAGTCAATACATAAGGGCTATTTGATAAATAAAGTTATAGTCTTACACTGATCTTATTCAATATGAAAAAATAATTTGTGTTTGTGTGTGTGTGTTGGCACATGAAATGTGCATCTAGGCATGGGCACAAAACGCAGGTAGCAGTAAACAAAGATAGTATAAAAATACATTTATATCAGCTATTGTTAAGTTTAACCCATCCATTCCTCTTCTCACGCTTGTTCTATCAGGTTCACATTGGGGCCGGTGCCTATCTCTGTTAGTCTATGGGCTAGAGGCAGGATACACCTGGTACAGGTCCCCAGTCTATCGCAGACCCACACAGAGATACACGGTATGAAACCACACACACTCATACCTAATGTCCATTTAGAGATGCAAATCAAACTAACTAGTCATGTTTTTAGACTGTGGGAGGCAGTATGAATACCAGGAGAGTACCCATGCAAGCACAGGGAGAACATGCAAACTTCATGCAGAAAAACACTGGACAGTAAGTTGAACTGAAAACCTATTGCTAGAAACTGCCCCATCCAGCAGCCTTTTATGTTTAACCTTTACCAATCTAAAGACAGCTTTATTTGATAAATTCAGTTATATTATGTTAACCTTGATTCATGATTAATATGAAACAGCATGCAGATGAACTTATTATTTTTCTATACCTAAAGATCCTTGTGAAATAGCTGTAAAGTGTATGTAAAAGAAACACATTTAAAGCTTGTTGTACAATATAACTGAACAAAACCTAAGCTATTCAACAATTAAGGAGAAATATTCATTTTATCATCACTCCAATCGTTGCCTAAATTCAAACCCACACAGCAGAAGCTGCCATTGCTTATCATTTTGTGATCAAATTCATGTCCTTCTGTGCTGTACTCTAACAGTTTAATGCTGTATCTGAAATTTGGCCTTCAGCATATGATACGTCATATGAGTGATCTGCAGCTGGAATGTTATGGAGATTAATTACAGAGTCTGATGAAAATGGTGATGCTAAAAAATCAATGAATCAAGTATTTAAAAAAAAAAACAACTAATCACTAGGCGAACAAGGAGCATTTGCTCTCCAACATCTACAGGCTCCTCCAATAAAACACCTGCTTATTGAACCTCTTCTCTTGTCAGGTCTCATCTGACAAGAGAATGAATTGAGATGTGTGACACAGGAACACTTAAATAAATGCTGCTGCTGACCACAGATGGTTCACGGAGTAATTTGCTGGTTTCCCTTGCTTTAAGATTATGAGTATCAACCAAAAATCCCTGGTATATAGGGATTTAGCACCCGAACTTACTCTCAATTATCCCACTTTGTGAAATATGGCCCTGTCATCACTCTTTTAAAAACAAGCAGGGAACTTTTGTCCTTTTGAAAAGAGGGTGGGGTTGCAGTGATTTGCTTCATATATGCTCTACATAACCCCTTTTAAAAACATAAAATAAGTCAAACTGTGATCAGAAAGATTACATATAATGTAAAGTTGTTGGAGATAATTGTACTATTACAAATGATTGATTTTACAGTAAAAGGGAGCACTTTGGAACTTCCAGTCTAAAGCCTAAGTGCCCCTCATTTACATTCATAAGGGATCACAATGGTATGGAGGGCACATAGCCTTCAGTGCGCAAGGATATTCTTCTCTCAGAAAAGATACAAGGATATGCTATACGCTACTGTAAAGGTGAGTTTTGATATTCAAGTGATACCAGGCATGGGTTTGGACTAACAGATGTGTGTTTATAGTGTTTTCACCATGTCAGCAATGTCTAAAGGGCCTGAAAACATGTTCAATTGTACTTATATTGGTCTAAAACAATCTAATTCGTGCTAAACAATGTATTTGTGCTAAACGCATAATATGACTTGATTCAGAAACATTTAAAGCCTCCTCTTATGAGGATATGAGGGGAAAAATGCACAATTTCTGATCTACAAATAGAGATGGGTAATGTGGGCATCTGTGTCACAAAGGATTTTGAGTTAAATAGCTAACCACTGACACACCAGTTATTACTTCTTGGAAAATATGCTATTCCTAAATGACCAATAAATGTCCTCAAATGTGTTTAGATTGCTCTAAAAATTAGTAATTGTGCAAAAATCTTTTCCCTTTGTAATAGAAGCATTAAGGCCTCCTCTTCGGATGGATTAAGGAAGGAAAACATGACTGCAT
>NW_015153432.1:7639-11047 GCF_000732505.1 Cyprinodon variegatus | reverse complement strand
AAATGCAATTGAACGATTCTGATTAGCTAGCCAAACTAATACAAGGGGTAGCCCTCATCGTGGTGAAGGCTCTGAATGACTGGTCAAATAAAGAGTTGTTCAAATGCACTTTATGATGATGATCAGTGGTACACAGTCCCAGGCCTTCTTAGCGTCCCTTGTGGTGGTGCATAATATAGCCCCTTCCAGTGATTCCATCATTCTACTGTCCTTTTGGAAAATAGCAGGTAAGGGATGTGATGGGAAGGAAAGGAGCTATAGCCTGGAATCCGAGTTGTCTTTCTTTTTTGGACTTATGTGCAAGTCCTGTATTGTCCATAATGAACACCGTGTTCAAGCTTAGGGATGTCCATTGGTGCACTTGGTACCAGGATACTCTAGGCTGGAGGTTAATGATGAACTTTGTAGTTGCATCTCAGAGAAAGAACCATGAAGAAAGACTATCGGTTGACCTCAAGATTATTCTGTTAACCCATCCAGCTCCTCCAGAGGTGCTGTGCTAACACACTTTTCAATAGGAAGCTGAATAGTGTAAGGAATTGTTGAATAGTATAAGGAAAACTTTGAGTCCAGGTGCTTGGAATCTGACTTGTTCTGACTTGTTCATCACCCAGGCGGAACTCACTGAGGCGGTCAAAAACTTTGCAGTGGTAAGGCTTCAGGGATGAATGAGGTCCACCGTGAGCACCTTAGGTCTCTTTACCTCTTGCTCCATGATGCTGCACATAGGCATCCCCTATCAGAGTCAGATTAATGGGAATAATCATAAAGCATGCAATGTGTTGTTAAAAATATATCAAACTAATATTTTTATCTACTCATAGCCTTTCTGATAAGCTGATAAGGAAATGTGTGTGAACTTCTGCTGGCTCTTATCTTCCCAGAAACTTCTTATTCACACGGTCTGTTTCACACGATTCTACTAAGTGGTCCAAAACAGCAGAGGTCATCGATTCTGTATCTGCTGACAATCTGTAGCTAAATGTTCCTACATTGACTGGTGGCCTATACAGCAGATGAGGGAGAACCTGTTAGATTACATTGATATGCATTTGAAAATTAGTTATACTTGTGGCTCCTCATGTTTCTCTCTGTTGCTACAGACCAGACTTAAATCAGGCTTCTGCAGCCCTCGATGGCAGCTGAGGAGGTGCTGCACTCCTTTGAATCGGGTGCTCACTCCTGGTGATGTGCTTTGGCATTCTTAAATGGAATGTATGTCCTGCTCACTTTATCAACTATATATATCAACTATATTTGTCAACCCCAAAGTTAGCACAGGTCCCAACTGGGTATATTGGAGCAGCAGAACTAACAAGACAGATGAGCGTCTGTATAACTTGAAATCTTAACTAGAACCTTCCTTTGAGTTTTTAAGGAAAATTATGGTTGTTGGCTTAACATAGAAGTTGGACGAAATGGAAATTCACTGGTGAAATCATCATTTAAAATTCATTATTTTGTGAATTTTATTGTTTGCAGGAGCAGTTTAGTGTTACAAATTCACAGAGAATCACCACAGGCATTAATAATCAGACAAGAAATACGATTCTAATGATACGCTGGAAGGAAGCAAAAGCTGATAAGATGTTTTCCAAAAAAACAACTTAATGATTAGGGTGAATTCGAGTTCTGAAGTTGTGAAACATGAAACAAGCAGAATTTTCCCACATACTAACAATCAGATTAAAGTTCATGTAACGTTTGCTATTTTAATCATTCATACCCTGGGAAATAAAAAATGAACAAAATGCAGCTTTGCCTTCTTCTCTCTGGTTCAAATGCCAAGATAAGTCTGACAGATTTTTTTTTTTTTTTTAGCAATTTGATTGGGTTTTTAGACCTAGGCCCTGATCTCCATAAGTTTTGCACCTGTTAAAACAGGTACAAACCTATTTTGTACACACAGTTTGGATCTTCAGGAAAGGTGGAAAGGGATTTGCAATTAAGCAGACAGCGTGTGCCTGTTTGTCTTCATCAATATGCATCATATATATGGAGGATGTGGAAATGTAAATGTTTACCACATGCAAAGGGATTTTCAAAATCAGAAACTCATCTACAGATGCAAATTTAACATCTTTTTTAGTCCTTCTAAAAGATTTAAACTGACAATCAAAAATATCTACAGTCATTGTTGCCACAAAAAAGAGAGATTGCTGCAATGCCAGACAATGCAGAGTGATTTACTGAGCATGTAAACCTATAATAGAGCCATATTAATGAAGAAGAAACATCTACAATGGTGAGCACAAACTAATGCAGACTGATGGCCGACAATCTTTATACAATCCAACCAAATAAAGAAAACCCGCTCCAGCCGGTGAACAACACCTCCTTAACAAGCGACCCTTAACAATCATAGACAGGTTTCAGGTATTACAGGAGACAATCCCCCCTCTTTAACGACAGACATTCAGAATCATAGACAGGTTTTAGGTATTACAGGCTAACAATGAAACCAAACGACCCACTCATCGGTTACCATTTGCATGTTTCCAAGCAATACAGGACCTTTTCTATACACGACTCTACTCACTGCGGATCTAGACATTTGAATTCAGAAAGCTTCCTGGAGAGGTGGCGAAATGTCTTTAAATCTTCGAAACCAAGTCCAGTGGATATTTTTTTTTATTTTTTTGAACTTTTACAGAACAAATAAAGAAAACATGAATTCAAATGTTGTGGTGTGTTTCTATGAAGAACGGTCTGATTGATCAGTTTATGTTGTTTGGAAATGTTTGAGATTTTGTTCATTTTATCTACTTTGTCCAATCAGCCATAACCAGTGGGAGCTACATGGATCTGTAGCCTGATGCCTCCACCACCATGCTTTATGATTTTCTCATTCTAATATTTAAAAAACTAAAATTCCCCTGACTTTTGCAAATATTTTTCTTGTCATTATGGCCAAATGAGCTCCAAATGACAACTCCTCTCAGAAGGCTTTTATCTCCTCCATGTGGGCAGCTGTCCATGTTAGTCAGGCTTCATGGTGTCACTGTCCCAGCAGATAGTTATTTTGTAGTACCCCACTCAGACCATGGGGCCTTTTTCCCAGCTTTACTCAAAAGTACTGAAATGATTTAACCAGAAAAAACTACCAAATGTAAAGCCGTAAAGCAATCATGTTTAATACATGTTTGTCAGTATTGTGATGACTATAGTACATAAGATAACTACTTACCGTATTTTCACGACCATAAGGCGCACCGGACTAAAAGGCGCACTCTCAGTTATGTGTCCCATTTCTGTATTTAACACACACATAAGGCGCACCGGACTATAGGGCGCGTTTTTTATATACAGGTACATGTCCTCTCAGGTGGATTTTCCCACTTAAAAACATATTAAAACTACTTTATTCCCATCTGATTACAGCAAATATAGCTGCAAGTGGTATTTATT
>NW_015153432.1:4721-6692 GCF_000732505.1 Cyprinodon variegatus | reverse complement strand
CCCATGTTTTTCACATCAGCTGTGAGATGGGCACGCATGGAGTTACATATTAACAGCGATTGTGAGGGGTGGAAAAAACAAACAAACACCTGGTCTCCTTACATTCAGCCACTCTTTCATCATCTCCTCAATGAGGTGGTCTCAAAAGTCGCAGTTACAACACACATAGGGCGCACCGCACCATAGGGCGCACCGCACATTTTGAGGGAAAAAAAAGACGTTTAAGTGCGCCTTATAGTCGTGAAAATACGGTAACAGTGTAAGTGAGCAGGTTTTTTTGCACATAAAGAGAAAAATGGAAATGAAGACAGACACTAAAAAATAATTTCATTATTTCTGTTTCAGCATGTTATATGCTGCATGTTAACCATCCCTTTATATAGCTGTAGCATAGAATATGAATGCGCAGTACTCATATAGTTATCTCAGGGTTTTTTTTGGTGCAAGCAGTTGTACCAATTATATTGTGGGGATAACGCATTTGCAACAGATCTTCCAGCTTTACAATATGTCTTATTCACACTGCTATGAGCATAAATCGTTGAAGTTTTGTGAAGATCTTGAATAAAAGAGCAAAACTATTCCAGTAAAAGGGTTAGAATAAGGGATTTTTTTTTTTACTCAAACTTTCAGTCAGAAGCTTCTTTGCCAAGGAATGGAAGTATGTATAAAAACCCACAGTCAGAACTAGCGAATGGAAAATAAAGTTATTAGAGCTGACTTTATTCTATTAGAGAGCATCTCAACAGAAAGATCAGAATATGACCCTCCTGCTTTTGAGTCAGAACACTACATAAGGCAATGTTCAAGTAGTCAGGAGGAATTAGCCTGATGTGGTATTTTCCAGAGCAAATGCAAAAGGCACATTTAGAACTCATGAATACTTCCACTGATATCTGCTGCAATGCAAATGATCCTTTGATATTATATTTTTCTGAACACGATATCGTAATGATGATATCTGAGAGTTGAACTGGGCCGTCTCTGAATTTCAAGAATTATATTTTTATTATCTAACTGCCAAAATAATTATTGGTAAAAGAGATGAGCTATCATTTTGACATATTGTAGGCTTTAATGTAAGGTATAATTACTTATTTCACTTTAAATTCAGTTGCCATTGATGTCTGAGTTGAGCTGGTTGCCATTTACTTCTGAGTATCCACAAAACCCATCTTGACAATAACTTTTCCATTTTTAGCGAGATTGGACCCATTCACCATGGAGACACTTAGCGGCACATCCTCTAAACAGAGCAGAAACTTCAAACTCTAAGAAAAATTCTGGAAAATAGACTACAGGCTTATAGATGCATTGGTGCTAAACTCCTGAGGTGTGGGTCTGCTCATCAAACAGTGTCTTAGTCTTAAATGGTCAAATAGAAGGCTATTTTAAGATATTTTCAGTAAAAACTTAGATGATTTCTCTTTAAGTTCACCATTACTATCATCCATTCATGCATCCATGTTCTTCCAGTTATCCGGGGTCGGGTCGTGGGGGTAGCAGCTTCAGTAGGGAGGCCCAGACTTCTCTCTCCCCAGCCACTTGGGCCAGCTCCTCCAGGGGAATCCCAAGGCGCTCCCAGGCCAGCCGAGAAACCTAGTCCCTCCAGCTTGTCCTGGGTCTTCCCCTGGGCCTCCTCCCGGTGGGACATGCCTGGAACACCTCACCAGGGAGACGTCCAGGAGGCATCCTAATCAGATGCCTGAACCACCTGAACTGGCTCCTCTTGATGTGGAGGAGCAGCAGCTCTAAATATTTGTAAAGCAACATTGAGAAAAAAGCATACAGCGCAATGTAAGTTCTGCAGTGCTTCACTATCAGAGGTAGGGACTACGTCCAACTTTTATCGCCACCTTGAAAGAAAGCATAAAGAAAGGTAAGCTACGTACAAATTTAAGTCATTATGTTGTGACAGTATGTTATGAGACCGACAAGCTGTGAAAATATTGAGCACTTCTGCCTTTTCTC
>NW_015153432.1:0-2579 GCF_000732505.1 Cyprinodon variegatus | reverse complement strand
GCTTTCGCCTCTAAGACTCTCAACAAGGCTGAATGTGCCTATGCGCAGATCGAGCGGGAGGCTCTGAGCATCATGTTTGGAATTAGGAAATTCCATCAGTACCTTTTTGGAAGGAGATTTACACTCCTGACTGACCACAAACCACTAACAGCCTTGCTAGGACCCCACACAGGCATCCCACTTCTAGCCGCAAGCAGAATGCAGAGATGGGCCCTGCTGCACACAGGCCATGATTATGACAGTACCGCTGATCTGGACTACACAGTAATGCGGATGGCCTCTCCCATCTACCATCAACCTGGAGTCTCTGAGGAGGAAAAGGTACAATAAAAAAAAATATATATATATATATATATATATATTAGGGGTGGAACGGTTCACAAAATCCACGGTTCGGTTCACGGTTTTCGGTTTGGTATATGTTGATTGTTACCCCGAAATCCCATAAAAATTAATGAAATGGATGAAAAAATCCAAAAAAATTAATGAATTGTAATTATTTTTAATGATCCGCGGAAACCTTGGATAATTTCCTCATGTTTTGCTGCTTTGAATTGAATCATCTCGCGCATGCCCTCTACGATCTCCAAGGAACTCAGAGCGGAGCAGAAGGGAGCCACAGCGGCGGCTGTAGGCTTTGCTTTGTGCAGGCGGTCTGGGGCGCAGCAGGGCGGAGCGGAGCGCTGATGGAGTATGTGGGATTTCAGGGTTAGCCTGACATGTTGGTCATGTTGCTGTTAGCATAAACAAAACGTGTTGCACAATGCTTGCACACTGTTTTTGTTTTTGTAGCTAATGAGACCTTCATGCTACAGGACCTGTTTACATCTCGGTATCTGGATTTTTTATTCGTCACAGAAACTTGGCTACGAGAAGGTCAGTTGTTCCCTTTCTCTGAACTTCTACCTCAGAACTGTTCTTTTATAAATACTCCCCGGTTGTCTGGTAAAGGTGGCGGACTGGCTACAATCTTTAAATCCAATTTCCACTGTCAAGAAATATCTATAAATTCACTTTCATTTTCTAGTTTTGAGTTCCAAGTGTTTGAAATGAAATCAACTGAATCAATCTTGTGTATGGTTGTCTACCCTCCACCGCACTTTAAGAAGGATTTTTTTCATGAATTCTCTGAGCTTATGGCATTTATTACTTTAAAATATGATCATATTTTAATTACAAGTGATTTTAATATCCACATATGTTGTCCAGATAAACCTCTGGTGAAGGATTTTTTGGACTTGATTGTTTCTTTCGATTTAACACAATCTGTGGTTGGGCCAACACACTTAAAGGGACATACTCTGGATTTGGTGTTATCAAATGGACTTCATTTGGACATCACTGAAATCCTTCAGACATGTATTTCTGATAATTTGCCTGTTTTATTTTCTATTAATATTTTATCTTCTGCGGATATCAACAATACTAAACCCCTACTTTCTTGTACTATAAACTCTGATACTGCTTTTCAACTAAATACAGTTCTTGATAATACTACATTCCCTACTGATAGCAGTCTTGATATTGAAACTCTTATTTAAAATTTTATCAATATATGTTCAAATGCTCTAAACACGGTAGCTCCCTTGAAAATTATAAAAACTACAAAATAGAAACTTTCAGAGCCGTGGCTTAATGAAACCACTCGTGCACTCAGACGGGAAAAAACTGCAGGTTTCGTTCGAAATTTTGAAAGACAGTCTATTTAATTATCAGAATACGAATAAGTAAAAAAAATGAAATATTTCATTTATCTTGTAGCTTCAAATAAGCATATGCCTCAAGCCCTTTTTAGTGTCCTGGATAGGATTGTTATTCCCTTGATTACATCTGGCCCGGTGGCCTCTGTTGAACTTTGTGAGGCTTTTTCTGAGTTTTTCACAGAAAAAAATGTAGATCTTAGAGGCTCGAACACCCTGTTAGATTTAGACTCCCAAGAAATGCCACAATGCACAGCTGTTCTGGATAATTTTCGGACAGTTTCTTTAAATGAACTGACTTCAGTTATTAAGCATCTGCGGCCATCATATTATTCTTTGGATTGTCTTCCTACTCATCTGATAAAGGACATTTTTCTCACTTCCAACCATTTTATTCTAAAGGTGATAAATGCCTCATTGCAGTCAGGTCATGTCCCATCAATACTTAAACATGCTTTGGTTAAACCCCTTCTTAAAAAACCCAATCTAGACTCAAGCGTACTAGCAAATTTTAGGCCAATTTCCAAACTCCCTTTTTTATACAAGGTTCTGCAAAAAATTGTTCTTAATCAGTTAGAGATGTTTTTAAAAGACAATAATATAACTGAGAAATTTCAGTCTGGGTTTAAATATGCACATAGCACTGAAACAGCTTTGCTTCAAGTGTACAATGATCTTCTTTTAACAGTTGATTCAGGCAATGTTGCAGTTTTATTACCTTTAGATCTGAGTGCTGCATTTGACACTGTAGATATTCAGATTATTTTACACAGATTAAAACATTATGTTGGCCTGAGAGACAAAGTATTTGAATGGTTTAAATCTTTTTTTGGAAAGAGAACTTTTTCAGTTCATCTTGACCAATGCTGTTCTGAGGTT
>NW_015153431.1:9011-11059 GCF_000732505.1 Cyprinodon variegatus | reverse complement strand
GGTTCATGTCCTGGATCCTACAGCTAGGATCCAGGACATGAACCAAGGAAATAAAAATAACAGACAGGCTAACAGAAAGACAAGTAATGATCTGGCACTGAATGCTCAGGCTGAACTGAATATAAACCTGAGGAAACAGGTGAGAAAAATAAATTATAACTGAGGCAGGGAGGGAAAACGGCAGGTGAAAGGAATTACTAATTAAGTGAGAGCAAACAGGCCAGATCATGAAATCTTCTTTGGTTCCATTAAGTGTCAGAACTGGCTTTGTTCTGTCTAAAAACATGTTAGCATGTGATTTCACCTTTGGTCAGGCTAAAGTGACCCTCCTTTTTTCTTTGATTATGTTGAACATCATTGAACAAAATGTTTAGTGCTGTCCTGTTGGAGCTGACTGCAAATAACCAGATTGTAACTACATCTCCCAGCATACATTGCAGCTCTGATATCGCAACAGGTTATAAAACATCAGCACATGGTGAGACCGACGTGTCGTTTAGATCCTCGCCACCTAGAATAGACCAACTGATTGCAAATCACACCATTTAGGAACACGAGGCAGCAACCTGTGGATTGAGATCACAGACTTACTGGCAAGTTTGAACTTCCACTCTTTATCCTCAACATCAAAGAAGAATGCTCCCCTGCTTACCGAGCGCCGCACAATGGCAGACCACTGCCCCCCTAAAGGGTTGGTGTTAGGTTAAAAAATGTAGGTTTGTAAAAGAAGAACTGAAATACACAGTAAGAGATTTTCATACAGCTTCCTGCAAGAGGAGAGACAGTTGCACCCAAGACTGAAACACTCTATCTCTCCCCGGACCTCCTCTGCAGAGCGCTTTATTAACAGAACATAACACATGGTTACAAACAAGACGCTCTCCTCTTGACTGAATCACAAGGCAGTGTGAAGCATCTCATTTCAACAATGTTTCATATGAACACATTAATTTTATAATCATCATTGAATAAACCTAACAGTTGGGTTAAATGCAGAGGGTGTATTTCGTTGCTTTGTACTTGTGATTGTAATCACAATAAAGTTAAATATTATTCTAAGAATATCTCGCCTTTGAAATAAGTCTGACTACAAAATGTACTGATATCCTATTCCATACAAAGATCTGAATTTCCAGCTTTACCTTAATTCCCATAACCTGTTTGTTGTGTTTGTCTGTTTGGCTGCGATGCCACATGGATCAAAGATATTCTGTCAAACCCAAGACCACATTCAGAATGAGCACTTTAATGTCCGCTGTCCGCATGCACCATGGGGATTTAACCGCTGCTTCACCAGGGGCCACATCATTGAATAGGTGAAGGTTGGGCTGCTTGAAGCTGTTAGGTTTCTGTTTTCTGTCATGTTTGTCTTATGAGTATCCAGTTTTGCTTTTCTCCTTGTTTCCTAGTTTTTATGGTTTAATTCTTAGTTTATTGTGTTCTTTGTTTTTTTTCTCAGTTATTGTCCTAGTCTTGGTTCTGTTATATTTTCTTTTTAGTGTTCAGTTTTGCTTTGCTCCTTGTTTTCTAGTGTTAGTGGTTTTAATAGTATTTTTCTGTGTTCTCTAGTTAATTCTTAGCTATTGTTTCAGTCTTGGCTCTGTTATGTTTACTTTTGAGTGTTTGGTTTTACTTTTCTCCTTGTTTTAGAGTCTTAGCGGTTTAATTATTATTTTGTTGTATTTTCTAGTTATTGTCAGTATTCCAGGTTTTTTCATTTGTTGCCCTCTGCTGCCCTCTTGTGTTCTCCTTTCTCCCTAGCTCCTGTTTTGTTTCTGCTCTGTCCTTACCTGTTTCCAATCTTCTCATTAGCCCTCTCTTTGTCTCTGTCTCCTTTAAAAGCCCTCTCTCTTCAGTTCCTCTTTGCTGGATCCTCGTCAAACTTCGACTAACATGTTCCAACTTCGTCTCTCTGGGCCTTCCTCCTTTTAGTAGTGATTCCCCTGATGTCGCCATGGTTTCTGGTTCGTTTTTACTTATTTTAATGTTTTGATTTTTGAATTTTTGGACTCATGATTTCTTTTTGGTTTTGGATTCCTGGTTGCCTG
>NW_015153431.1:5157-6570 GCF_000732505.1 Cyprinodon variegatus | reverse complement strand
TCCTTCCAAAGGATGTTGTTCCAGAACTGTGAAGTGGCTTTTTTAGATGTTGTTTGGCAAACTCTAATCTGGCCTTCTGGTTTTTGAGGCTCACCAATGGTTTACATCTTGTGGTAAACCCTCTGTATTCACTCTGGTGAAGTCTTCTCTTGATTGTTGACTTTGACACACATACACCTACCTCCTGGAGAGTGTTCTTGATCTGGCCAACTGTTGTGAAGGGTGTTTTCCTCACCAGGGAAAGAATTCTTCGGTCATCCACCACAGTGGTTTTCCGTGGTCTTCCGGGTCTTTGGGTGTTGCTGAGCTCACCAGTGCGTTCTTTCTTCTTAAGAATGTTCCAAACACTTGATTTGGCCACACCTAATGTTTTAGCTATCTCTCTGATGGGTTTGTCTTGATTTTTTAGCCTAATGATGGCTTGCTTCACTGATAGCGACAGCTCTTTAGATCTCATATTGAGAGTTGACAGCAACAGATTCCAAATGCAAATAGCAGACTTGAAATGAACTCTGGACCTTTTATCTGCTCCTTGTAAATGGGATAATGAGGGAATAACACACACCTGGCCATGGTACAGCTGAGCAGCAGATTGTCCCATTACTTTTGGTCCCTTAAAAAGTGACAGGCACATATAAACACTGTTGTAATTCCTACACCGTTCATCTGATTTGGATGTAAATACCCTCAAATTAAAGCTGAAAGTCTGCAGATAAATCACATCTTGTTTGTTTCATTTCAAATCCATTGTGGTTGTGTATAGAGCCAAAAAGATTAGAATTGTGTTGATGTCCCAATATTTATGGACCTGACTGTATATCAGTATATGTAGTTTATGCTCCTGACTAGCAACGTTTTTGGGACAACGGCATAGTCCTCTTAACACCCACCCAATTTTAAGTAATCCTCACCTATTTTGAATACCCAAATAGAAAAGTAAATAACTGAGGAACTGTAAGCCCACATTACATGTGTGGTAATCATTTGAAAGCTAACATCTGCTAGTTTCTGAAAATATAAATGAAAATTGGGTGAGTAAAACACAGCCTAAGTTGCATCAGTTCAAACATAACAAAATGCAGAATATTTCAGACCTCTTTCTACAATAGTTCCAGAGCTGTGGGGCTTTGAACTTTTGGTGTCACCAGCGTCTCCAAACCTGTCCAAATCTGCCAGATGGTGCCAAACCTATAGAATTACACTAGCATTGTGATGGCTAAAAAACATTTATAAAGCAAGTATTTTCCACTTTTTTTCCAGAATCAGTGTACATAACAAAATGTAACATTTAGAAACCTAAAATAATATACAATCTATAAAAGCTTATTTCAAGCTAAAATAAGCCCCAGTGCCTTTTCTGAGCTTTGTTTTTTCTTTCTTTTTTTTTTTTTTCTTTTTTTTTTCTTTTTTTTT
>NW_015153431.1:0-2436 GCF_000732505.1 Cyprinodon variegatus | reverse complement strand
AAAACAGGCCGATCTCCAGCAATTTTCATGCATTCTGACTTATTAGTTGTAATCGCTATAAAAACGGACACCGGCGATCGGGTGGGTTTTGGGAGGATAAACGGCGCTATAAGCATGTGACCTGAAATGCATGTACATTTGTGTGACTGACGTTTGCTGCCAACTTATCGTCCTCGAGTGGTAAAAGAGTTGCTGCATTGCTGCAAACCGTTGATTCAAATTCAGTTGATTCAGACAAATATGTAATGATCTCAGGAACTAGGACCCAATATTCAGACAGACAGACCAGCATGATTTTCAACAGGAATTTATTAATAAACAACAACAGCGGCTGGGTCGTCAGCTGGCCGGATAATCTGCAGAGATGGGAAACACAGGTCAGGAATGTCGGGCTGATCACTACTTGGAGAAAAAGTCACTGACTTGATTCAAAGTTCAGTCCATTGTTTGCAGCCATGGCTGCTTCCAGAAACCTGAGTGAAGATGAGCCGACGCCAGCCAAGGCTGAGGGAGCAACAGTGTCCATGAGGAGAATCCGAGCCGAGGTTAGTGAAACAGTCCAGGAACGATAACCAGGAAAAACAGTAAAAAGCAAAAAGACAGACAGAGTAGAAAAGGGCAAGGAAAAAACTTGAATATTCAAAGCAGGAAAATATTTTTAATATTTTACCAGTGTAATTTTCATGCATTCTAAGTTATTATTTATAAACACTTTAAAAGAGGTTTTGAGAGGTCAAAAAGCCCTGGTTTTTAGCAATAGAACCACAGCATTTTTTTTCCTCACACAGCTTGCAAGAAATGGATAATCATTCCACTGCTTTTGTAAAAATAAAGATAAATGGAAATTTTAATTAAATTTAAACGAATGAATAAAATTTTAATAAAATTGAGGGGTTTTTGTAGCTGGTAAGTTACATCTGCCATATTTCTGGCAATAGGGCAAGTTTTTTTTTTTTTTTATCTAGTTCCATCCAGTTAACCTGATTAATCATTCGCTCTACCTGTTAAAGGAAAAGTCCGCTCATATGCAGAATTCAAATTGCTGAAAGTACTTTAAATATGAAATTATTACATCCTGTTCAATAAATGCAAAGTGTTTTTAATTAAGACCAATTTTTATTTGAATGTGCTTTACTGGAGGCATCCATGTTTGTCAAAGAACACTACTGCCACCTACTGGTTAGTNCAAACGCACAGAATACCGATCCCAGATCTCTCACAACAAACCCTGTTTGTCAAATATTCTAGCGACTACAACTAGTTATAGCTTTCACATGGTCCCAGACCAACTTTTGATCAAAAGCTTTAGGCCTACCGTTTCTGTGCAGATCAGTCCTCAGCTTGAGTCATCACCAGGATGTCCAGGGCAGGGCTTGACCAACCTATTGGCTCCGTCCGGCAAAGGGTGGACGGCTGTCAACAGTTTCTTGGCCTTGGTCCTGCTGAGTCCTGGACAATTGGATCTTGACTCCCGTAGTTTCGGCACCAAAAATGTTGGGTTTTAATCCAGAGAAATGTGAGTTTAAAAGATTAAGAGGAAATAATCAACACAGAGACAGGGTTTTGTAATGACGTCAGCGTCTGCAGAAGCAGAGAGAAGGTGTTGACTCTGAAACCAGCACCTTCTCACACAGATCCCTTCATGGCAAAGCCTTTTATTAACAGTTTAAAACATCAAACAGGCGGGCCTAAAACAGAAGACCCAGTAATGATTATCTGGGAGGATGCAGGTAATAAGATTGACCAACTGGCTGGATGGAAGTCACACAACCGTATGATTCTGCCTCATGACCTACAGGAGGTCATAAAAGTTTATGACCCTTCTGGTTGAATCACAGGATAGTTATCACTCTAACAGTGATCACATGGCCGAGTTGGAGGAAGATGACAGCGGCTTTGGAGGATAATGGCGGCCGTGTGTTCAGTTAGTCCAGTTGGGTTTTGGATCAGCGCATGGGCGGAGTTTGGGGGGGGGCAGGGGGGGCACTGCCCCCCCATGGTGGCTGAATCATGTAATGACATTAAGTCAAGGAAATGGCAAAATATAAATGTTAAAAATGTATACGTACTGATTGTTTAATGTTTTGATTAAAATACATGGTAGTATGAAATTAATATGAATCTTAGTACATTTTTTTTAATAGATTTATTTTTCAGCAATCGTGACATAGTGACGTTGAATACTGTTTCCCGCTACTTGGGTGTTTCCCACTCAGTATTTATCTCACTAGCATACAGTTGTAGCCTTGTGTAAGTGATTGCAAACTGAAAATGGATATTCGACGTTTTTTAAAACGTCCCATGACCTCTGCCAACACTCAGCAAGAAGACGAAGCAGAGCCAGAACCAACAAATGCTGATCTGGAAACACCTGGGACCAGCTCGGCAAACCCAGCTAGCTCAACATCGGGAGCGGGGCAATCATCGGGGTCAGTT
>NW_015153430.1:8850-11070 GCF_000732505.1 Cyprinodon variegatus | reverse complement strand
CCCACTGGTACCTACCTTTTCCACTAGGTTAATGTAATTGTGTTTTCGTTTATGTAGTTGCGATTTCCTTAATGTAGTTGCGCTTTAAGATTTGTAGTTGCAGTTTGCACTTTAGGGCCACCGTAATTTTCCCTTCTGAACGTGAGAATGGCTGGAGCTGCTGACGCATTACAGCCGCTACGAATTGGATTTTGTCTTTTTTAAGATTATTCAACAAAAGAAAACCGCATTTCTCCAAAAGTAATCCTTTATCTAGTAGCTTTTTTGTCGTATTTTCCCATAATGCAATGTGCTGCTGACATTCATAGGCCTTACAGGGACTTTTCTACAGACATTACAAAACATTGGTGCTAAAATGCAAATGCAAATTTGGTTTTAAGGTGGCGTGATGCAGGTGGCCTACAAAGGTAGAGACTTGCAAACTCATTTGGTTCGTTTGATGGTAATTTTTTCAATATTATTGATATTATTAATTGATTTGTCGAAGAGTTTGTGTATTCAACCAGTAGTTCGGGTCATGACTCGACTCCTGTGGGTCATAAACTGAAAAGTTTTGGCCCCTCTGGTTAAATCTATTGATCTATCGACTGAGTCTATAGGTGGCGGAGTTCAGAGTTTCTGCTGAACCTTTAGCATGTTCCCTGTGAAATTAGGCCTCATCTTCCATCATCAACGCCTCATTTTCCAGCACTTGAGTCATTGAAGTTTCTGAACGGACCTACAGGTCCTGCCAAACATGCAGCTCTTCACCAGAAATCCTGAACCTTTCTCGGCTGTTGCTAATTCACCATTAAATGTCAAAGTCAGCCAATCAAGAACGTTCAAGTACCCTTTGAGAAGTACTAATTGTAATGTTGGCAGTATTTTTAAACTTTACCTTGCAATCACTGTAATGATGGATACAGTGATTGCCTCTGTGATTACAGTAAAGCTCCTTCCAAGCCATTATCAGCCTGTCGCTTGACGAGAGGCTGATAATGCTAAACCTTAGATTGCACTCAGCCATTCTCTTAATCTCCACAATATTAATTAAAGGCAACCAGCGAATGGTAAAGGTCATAGGGGGAAAAGATTTTTGTTTTGCATACATACTTGGTTTTGATACACATATTTCTAGGGATTTTGGTCGGTGCCTCCACCTTATGTAAAAACACTGAGGTTTAATAGAGAAACAAGTTTCCCAACTGCTTACTCATTCTGTTGGAGGAGAATACAGAAGAGTTCGTCGTCTCTGGTTGTAAAGTAATAGATTTTTTCTGGGTATCTAATAAGATATCAACTAAAGCTGCATTTCTAAATGCAAAAATGTAGGAATATCTTCCAACATGAAGCGTCTTTAAGGAAATTTAGTACAGGACTGAACTTACTGAGGAAAACCGTCTGTCCATCCATCCATCCATCCGTCCATCTGTCCGTCCGTCCGTCCGTCCGTCCGTCCATCCATCCATCCATCCGTCCATCTGTCCGTCCGTCCGTCCGTCCGTCCGTCCATCCATCCATCCATCCATCCATCCATCTTCTTCTGCTTATCCAGGGTCAGGTCGCGGGGTCAGCAGCTTAGTCAACTAAAAGTGACTATGTTACAACTAAAACAAAAAAACTAAAATGTCAAAACTTGATGGGTTTTTGGTATACGTGTATTTTAGATTTATACCCCCCAGATACCCCCAGACTATTGAATCCTATCATAAAGTCGGAATGGTAAAAGGTTTTTACATAAGAAAAACCAACTGACTTCATCCAGTCAGTGACTTTGCAGGATTTGCAGGTAGAGACACAAGACATTGGCTTATATTGTGTTGTTGACTCTACAGCAATCCCTCCTACCAAGCATGCATGCAGCGACAGTGGGGAAGAAAAACTTTTTTTACAGAAAGGCTCAGGCTCATTCTAGGAAAGAAAAAGTTAAGCAGACGACTACTGAGCTATTTTTCAGGTCAAAAGGGATAAAAGGGAAGACATACAGTTAGTCCATAGCTGTCTCAGAGTGAAACAGGACTAAGCACTAGTAAACAGCCTGGCTGATATTTCTCCAAGATGGTGTTACAGGAACAGATTACACTGTCTGTTCCTCTTTGCCTATTATGTCAATCAATTCTTATACATTATGTATTTTTATTTATAAATAAAATAAAAATGTTATTTATAAATAAAATAAAATGATGAAAAAAAGCAGAGAGCACAACGTTAGAGATTGAGCTAACAAATTCTGCAGGGTGG
>NW_015153430.1:4607-6700 GCF_000732505.1 Cyprinodon variegatus | reverse complement strand
TCCTCAAAAAACCACATCAGTGCGCATGCGCTGGCAGACAGAAAAAAAAAGCAGATCTGGGAAAAACAGTGCAATCATCACTTATTCATGTCTCTAACTACGTTACTTGCTGTTTTATATCTTAGGGTTAGGGCTAATTGTAATTTATATTCTATATTCGAAATCAATTTGTCCCTTAATTCGTGAATGGTGCGTCAGATGCGCATACGACGAAAAAAACATCCAAAACGTACGAAATTACGGTGCATAACTTTTCGTACGATTTCATACGCACTCATAATGAGAAGAGGTTGCTTCAGGTGTTTTCTGAATAGCCGCGGTGTTCCGCCTGTAACGGTTATAAGATGCATTAACCCTCAAAATGAGTCCAGATTAAAGCGTTTCATTAAAAACAGTCAGATTTGATTCTACTGTATTCCATGCAATCCAGTCATCCACACCACCTGAAAATGAGTGAAGAGTGAAAGGAAACTAAAAAAAACGTACCACGACTGAACAACTAGGGGCCCCACAGGCATGGATGGACTGGGAATCCAGCCTCATTCATTACTCAGACAGGTTCATCGGCGCCTTATCTCAACAAATCAAGAACTGTTTTCTGGTTATTAACGAGATAATCATCTTGTCATCTTAAGAAGACAAATTTTAAAAAATGAATATGGCCACTCTTGGCTTCCGTATGCATTTGCACCTCGGGTCACTAAGGATGTTAGATGTTCCCAAAAGGCCTTCTCACACATTGCAGAAGTGTTTTTTTTTATCATGTTATGATAAGTACACACCTTGCATTGTGGTGGTGGTGGGGGGGTTACATTGGAGTATTTTAGGTCACAATAATCTGGGATTAACAAAAGGAACAGTTAAAGGAACAGGTAATTTCCTGAAAGGAAGTGTGTAACTCTTAGAAGAGGCTGATGCTGCAGAGAGCGCTGCTGAAAAATGGAGAAGCCCTCCACTAATATATTTGGAAGCTAAAGCAAGATATTACCCTAAAACACTGCTGCTTGTCAAGCAAGATCATTGGCTGCAGGACATTTAATAGAACGAACAGAACCACTACGGTTTATTATGAGACATTTATCATAATATGTTTTATTAGCTAATTTACAAACATTTCCTCTCATCTTAGTGCTCCAGAGGAGAACACGAGCAAACCCCATGAATGTTTATAGACCAGCCAAATGTTTAAAAGGGTACCCTGGTAGTAAAACTCTTAAAGCGGAAAGCTTTTCAACTTTATGCATGTACGCTAGTGTCAGGGCCGTGACACCATTGCAGGATTTGATGGTTAATGCAGTTTATCACAATAAATGTGAGACAAATTATTTATGAGAAAGAAGGGAAGCTAAGCTACAGCAAACAGACTGGTGTGAGCAGAGAGCTTCAACTTCTTAGGCTAACAGAAAGTTTCATGTATTTTGGGAGGAATTCATGACAACTTTATTATCATATTCTTTTATTCTAAATCTAAATATTTTCTTTATGCCTCAGAGTTCATAGAGAGAAAATTAGTTCACCATATCAAAGCCTTTTGCACCATGACTTTTAACTGGGTTCCTTTTCTCCTACATCGTTTACATTCTGATCAATGCTTCACTTTATAAATTAAAATGTTCATTTCACTGCTAAGCTGCTCCTTCACTGTTGAAAAGCTGAACAGCTGTACATCAAAGGTTTTTCTATACACTCTGTGTATAGAAAATGGCAAAAAAGTTTGTCTAAGTCAATGTAATGTCCCTTAATAACCTCATGGGGCAGTCAGAGACCTGCACAGACTATGAGCTATAAAGGTACATTCAAAATGAAAGTAATGTTAAATAATACAGAGTGAAGACAGCTTCAGTCCACAGGGAGAACAGGACTGGTTGGAGGTGATGGGAAGATGGATGGAGCTTAACAGTTCTCCATAAAATCAATTAAAGACTAAAAAAGACTTTATTTGTCATTTCATAGAATGACTCAGCATTCCTGGGTTTAATCCCAGACCTGAATCCAATGAATACTAGAGCGTTAATGCTCCTTATCCAGGCAAGGTTAAATTCTATTCAGTTTATTTCTATAGCTCCAATTCACATCATGTCATCTCAGGTCAC
>NW_015153430.1:0-1800 GCF_000732505.1 Cyprinodon variegatus | reverse complement strand
AAAAAAAAGGGCAAAATCTTTTCACAAAACTTTCCCAACTTCATCACTTTTCCTCGTCTTACAATTAAAACTCCGGGTGCAGATATGCATCCTGTCAGTGAGATAAGATGAAGGAAACACTGAGCTCATAAAATCAGGTGAACATTTTTTAATATTTGTTGAAGGATAAAACTAAAACTTCCATTTTGTTTCTTTGCACTAATAGTTAGATAAACCTTTAAAATACTTCAACCAATTCTCTCATTCATTTAGAACAGAGGTCTCCAAAGTTTTCCAGGCCAAAGACCCCCAAACTGATGGCGAGATGGAGGATGATGGGACAGGTGTTGTGAATGAAATGGTGTCCAGCTTGAAAGAGCTCCTGTGTGTCTCTGAATGTGAGCATTGATGACTGAAAGACATCTTCTGCCTCCATTTATCTGTTTACTACAGTCTGTTGGATTCATGTTAATGTGGATTTAAAGACATTTCAATTAGTGGGAAAAATAGCAGGAGGGAATATATATATAAAAAAAAAGTGTAATCAACCAAAACTTTCACAACCCCCATGCAGTACCTCCATGAAACCCCTAGGGGTCGCGGACCTCCTGTTGAAGACCTCCGCTTTAAAACAATTTAAATGTTTAAGCTTTGAGATAAAGATAACCAAATACATAAAAAGCTCTTTAAGAAACCTGAGAAAGTATGAAAAACGGACAAACTTTCATTTAATTATTAGTAGCTGGAATGGCCTTTATTTTGTTGTTGTTTAAGAGATTGAAGGTAAACCACTGCGCTTCTGGGTTTCATCAATGCATCGGATGTAGGAGTTTCCCCTGATATCGAAAGGTTGCCGGTTCAATTCCCAGCTCTGGCTTTCATTGTTGCCCTGTTATTGGGCAAGACACCGCATTGTCTGGTGATGGTGGTCAGTATGGGGGCGCAGGTGTACGGCTACCGCAGCCTCGCTTCTGTCAGTGAGCCCCAGGCCAACTGTGGCTACCATGCAGCTCACCACCATCAGTGTGAGCGAATATAAAGTGCTTTGGTAAAGTCCTCTGACTTGATAATATAAATACAGACCATTTACTGTTTGTATGGAGTAAATTTTGTTAAAAATTCAGAGCAAGCAAAGAACAGAGTTTGTAAATGGAAATAAAAAAATCAGTTAATTCCAGAAATTACTTCTTTCAATTGAAGCCAAATTCAAACGCTTGCTAACTTCCAGCAGACCAATAGAAATGAATCTTCACTGCTTAATCAACAGGAAAGCGTGATTTTGAAAATAATGCAGTATGTTAAAGTCAATCTTAAAAACAGAAACTTAAAACAAAGAAGATTTGAACAAAAATAAATAAAAATGAAATATGAAATCAGAAAACAATAATACTCGCTAGACCAAGGGCTCAAATAATCTGGCACTGATGACTGAAAGACGGCTGGTTAAATAGAGACTAGAGCAGGTGAAACAGGTGAATGAAATGAGAAACTAGGCGGAGCTTGGCAGGTGAATGAAATGAGTCATGAGGCTTAATCTTATTTTTAATTTTTAACAGTGTCCTGTCCAGGGATGTGGCAATAAGAATAATTTTTCTGGTGCCATAAAGAGCCCAACAGATTTTACTTTCACAAGTGGAGCAGTACGGCTATCGTCATAGTGTTCCTTTTGATTTATGCATATAAATTGCTTTTTTATAATTATGCAGGGAGTTTTACAGATTATATGGACACTGCAATGGAAGTAGAACAGGAAAGGAAAACAAATAGATGAAAGAAAGAGGAGATAAAAGGGCAGCAATAAAAAAAAGGAACCACCATTTC
>NW_015153429.1:9940-11090 GCF_000732505.1 Cyprinodon variegatus | reverse complement strand
TTTATGAATTACATTCTTTACAAATTGCGTTTCACAGATCACATTGTCTTCACTTCAAGCTCAATACAACAGTTGCTCTTGAACAAATGTTGCTAACATTCTCTAGACCAATAGAAGACTTTTAGCTATGGATTCAAACAGGTCCAGCCTTCTCTGGTATGTAATGTGCATAGTCCCCACACTGCAGCGATATTGGAATCTGAGGTTAAATGTCACCATTAACACAGGAACATATAAAACCTTTAAATAAACCAAATATCATCTGACTAGATGACCATTAAGAACAACTATTATGTGGAGTTTTGGCCTAGTGGGTTAGAGAACTGCACTCGTGCTCTGAGAAGGTTGTAAGTACCCGGTTCGATCCCTCAGCCTCCACTCAGGGTTCCTGAGCAAGACCCTTAACCCCACACTGCTCCCCGGATGTCACACAATTGCAGCCCACTGCTCCCCAAGGGGTTAAATGCAGAGAGTGAATTTACCCATTGAGGAACAATAAATGGATTTACACTTATTTTTATTAATTTCAGATGGAACTATTCACACACTTGTACCGTATTTTCACGACTATAAGGCGCACATAAACGTCTTTTTTTCCCCTCAAAATGTGCGGTGCGCCCTTTGGTGCGGTGCGCCCTATGTGTGTTGTAACTGCGGACTTTTGAGACCACCTCATTGAGGAGATGATGAAAGAGTGGCTGAATGTAAGGAGACCAGGTGTTTTTTTTTCCACTCATCACCATCGCTGTTAGTGCCCATCTCACAGCTGATGTGAAAAACATGGTGAAACAAATTAACGCTGTGCTCGCTGTTATTCAACCGCTCAACATCGGTGTGAACCGAACGCAGCAGGCGCAGCAGAAGCAGCGAGTTTACATGCAAAGTCAATGGTTGACGTGCGTACAGGCGCAGCAAAAGGTCCCGCAGCGCATTTTGAGCAGCAGGCGCAGCGCGTCGGGAGCATTTAAGCATCTGACGCTCCGCCAACGCGCTGCTGCTGCTCGAGATGGAAAAATTTAAGTTTTGCTGCTGGAAGCGCCGCATCAACCAATCAGAGAAGCTGATCTGGGAGCTGACAGTGAAACAGACACATTGCTCTGATGACATATGATATTAACGCAAATGGAAAAGGCTGGGTGGATGCGTGGCT
>NW_015153429.1:7265-8608 GCF_000732505.1 Cyprinodon variegatus | reverse complement strand
TAACGCAAGTTTCATCGGCTGAAGCCGCCATGTTCTTTAGACTGAACTGTCGCGCTTCTCGTTGCGTCACACCTCAACCCGCCTCAAAGCAAATGCTGATTGGCTGTTCGTTTGGTGAACGGCTCCAAATTTTCTTTAATGGAAAGTAGCCAGACTGATCTGCGAGTGAAACCTTGAAACCTCGCGAGATTTGATGGTCTCACGAGGCTAGTGTGCTGGTGAGGATTGTCAGTAACCCAGGTCATTGTCATTCGAAAAAAAAAATAAAAAATCACTCTGGATTTTGTTTCCAAGTTTGAAGACGTTTCGTTTCCCATCTAGGAAGCTTTTTCAATTCAAAATGTCAGAAATAGCGTTGAGTTCGAGGCTTTATACAGAAGCCCAACAAAACCTTGTTTTTGCTTAGACAACATGCAAATTGAAATGGACTAACGGGTCCAGCTAATGGGAGTCATTTGGCTTCTTTTGTTAGCCTGCAATACCCCATACATGTCTAAAGGGCAGATTATACTTCTGCAACCGCACATATTAAATGTCGCTTGGGTCTGGTTGCGAACCAGTTTAGCTGGTATGCTTCTCTTCCGTCGGTCTGGTATTTCTAGGGACGCATGGCAGTTTCCCTCCAATGCATAAGGGGGAGCCTATTCAAGGACTTTGGCGGATGGTCACGAGAACTTTGGCGGATGATCACGAGAACTTCGCCGGCAGGAATGTTTATCTTCCAAAACAACAATGGCGCTTTTACATGATATCACGGTCACGGAAATGGATCTAGAGTTGCTAGACATCGAAGAGGAACAGTTTCTGGCTCATTTCCCTCCAGGAGTAGGCAGTGACTTTGGCATCTTTATATAATTTGTCTGAGGCGTCATACAAGTGGTTGTACTTCCGAACTTCCTCGAATAACCTTTTGTCATAGTTGTCCATTGTAGTTGTTCCTCGGTTTTTAAAAATGGCGCGCCCCAGCACCGAATCGAAAAGGACGAGCATACCAAGGACCAATCACAGCTGATTTTTCTCTGCGCACTTCCGCTTGAGGTTTGCGTGAGTTTGCGACCGTCCAACGCATAGTGAGGATTTTTTTGAGGTGCGCGACCACGGTTGCAGAACCTCACAGAGACAGAGTTGGCGGTTGTAGAGGCTATGCGTCAGAAGCATAAATTGGCCTTAAAGGGATAGTTCGGTATTTTTGACATGAATCTGTATGGCATCCCCATCACCAGCGGCATGCAATCACGCTGACTTATCCCTGGCAGCGTCCTGTGAGCAGAGTTATCGTCCAGTTTTGGTCAAGCCGAAAGTAGTCCGACAGGTTTTTAGAGCCAGCGAAATAAAACGTTTCT
>NW_015153429.1:0-1794 GCF_000732505.1 Cyprinodon variegatus | reverse complement strand
ACCAGTATTTTCGCCCCTTCCCAAAATTACTTCAACGGAAGGTTTCCAGATGGATATGCGGAGCAAATCCATCTGGCGGAGTCAGGTTAGCATGTGGGGGGCATCAGAAAAAGATGTCTGACCCACCTCAGCTGACTCCTCTGGATGTGGAGAAGTGGCTCTACTCTGAGCCTCTCGCTGATGACTGAGCTCCTCACCTCCTCTTTGCAACAATAAGGGAACAAATTAATTCCATAACGGATCAGTTTTCAAATGACTTTAGTTTATCATGATTCACAAATGGAAATCATAATAATAAATCCTAAATGTTGCTGTTGGTAGACCAGTGGAGACGTGTTTTAGTAGCGTCTGTATTAATAAATGCAGCTTATTACAGCTGCTGCCAGTCAAATCAAGAGTTGATGCAGATTCGGTCGTTTCAGAGCGTTTTATAAAGTTTAATTCCTGGATTTTTTATTTTTTTTTTCAAATAAATGTCCACTTACAAAACATGTTCAATAATGCAGCTCAATATAGCAAAGTATAAGTAAATCATGATTGACAATAAGGAGAATTTAACATTGTCAGGTGATTCTTATCAAAATAAGATAAAATAAATCTTTCAAATGAGCATCATCTGCTTGAGGACACATTTGCTAAGATTTGGCAACACGTTGACGTTTGTATTAAGGACCAGTAGAGCTGTGGTCACGGGGTGAAGAGCTTTGTCCGTCGGCCTCATTCCGAGCAGCCTCTTCCCTCCCTTTAAAAGGGAGTTTGTTGTCTCACGCTGTGGCATGCTGTGTACTGCTTCGGGGGAACAGAGGATTCAGACGTCTCTGCTGCATGCTCCGCTACACCATGACATCAGCTCTCAGGCACTGATAAACACTCATGCTCCAAATCTACTGGCCGCTTCGGTAGACTGGATTTAGCACTTATTACTTTGCTCCAGTGAATATCAGCAAAAGCACACACTGAGCTCAAAGAACCAAGAACAAAACACTCACATAACTTTAGGCACTGTTTATTTTTACCTGGATTTTCATCAGAGACCCAGTTTTCTCTTTGGTCACTTGAATTTCCAAATGGGAACCACAGGATAAGCAAAATTAGCAGGATGATGTTTATTTTAATGATAGCTTGATGATTTTTACAAACAAATGTCATGTAATTGCTTGTTAATGAGCATGACGGACACTAACAAGAGGTTAGATGTTTCATATTCCTATCAAATAAACTGGTCTTATTAGAGATATATAATATATATTAGTTCCAAAAAGTAAAAACAAAAACCCTCCACTGGACTTTGTTTCCATGTTTGTAGACGTTTTGCTTCCCATCCAGGAAGCTTTTTCAATTAAAAATGTCAGAAATGGCGTTGAGTTTGGCTTTCGTTTGGAATAAAACCCCAGTTTTATGGGACTTTGTGTCGACAATGTTACAATGCTGTTAAACTTGATATTCTTGAATATATGTTTTAAGATGTTGCATTAATAAATAAGATAATATTGTAGTGGCAATTGTTTGTCAAACCAAACATCCAATAAAGTTTCAATAAGCCACTATAGGCACTGGGGTCACGTTTTCTTGACGCAGGCAAAAGAAGTTGAAGTCCAAACTTGTAGATGTTCAGTTGATTTATTTCCTATATTTTTTTGCAACATTACAGAGTTCAAACATTTCCTTGCTCTGTCACCTCTCTTGCGCTGGTAAAAACTAGGGATGCACGATATAATCGGCCCCCTATCGGTATCGGCCTTAAAACTGAATATCGGACATCGGCCACCCCACCGATATTTAACCCGATATTTG
>NW_015153428.1:8318-11091 GCF_000732505.1 Cyprinodon variegatus | reverse complement strand
CTTGCATAGTTGTACAAAATGTACTTGAGATTTTTGTTGTTTCTTCCCTTAGAAAACTATAAGAAAAAGTAAGGAAACATTGTTTAGTTTAGTTAAGTCTTTTTTTTCCCGTCTATTTGGTCTGTATCCACCTGCTAACTGGCTCTTAAACAAGGTGGTATTTCATAATGTGACACTCCTTTAACAAACTGATACATCGTCATTTCTCACTGATTGCTACCTAAACAGACATGACATGGCGCCTCAACATGTCTTTAAACATAGAGGTCAGCTGTTTTTACTGCTTGTAAAGGAAGAGCAAAATTATAGTTCTATATCTACCTACCTCGTTTAAAAAACAAGTTTAGAAACTCTGAGATTGTTTCTTATATCCACATTTGATATGTTTATTACTTTGAGTTTTTACATAAAATAAAACATCAGAAAAAAACGAATCAGTCGCCCTGCTTCTTGTTACGTTTTGTTATTGAGAAAATTGTTATGCTTGAAATACATTTAGCATATTTTATACATAGACACACAACTATTGTGTTTGCTTTTTGAAAATGACAAGAAAAATGAATCAAACTATAATTTCACAAAATTTGTGATTGTAAAGTATTTTGGATTGAAATATTGTTCAGTTGCACTTCTTAAATTTATCATCCTTTTTTTTTTATTTGGGCACAGAAAAAAGCAGTAGCACAAAAGAAAATTTGGGTGAGAGCACATAGTTCACACAATTAAGTGAGCCACAATGCCAAGGTTGCAGAATCCTGATCTGACAGAGCAAAATAGAAAGGCGAAATATAAAACTGGTCCAGAGAACAAATCAGTTATTTTCTCTTCTTTCTTTGCATATCATTATAAGAAAATTATCTATTATTGCACAGAAACATGTGCCTGAAGAAAAACGTTCTTAAATTGGTGTATGGACCTTTAAAGAGATGAGTATTCTGCTCTTAAGATAATGGAGAGTTTTCTTTATTTAAACATAGATCATCTTAATTTTTCTGCAGATTTGCTTACTTTCTTAAATCAGGGGAAATATTGGCCTACTTACCCTCTTTTCTACACTTTAAGCCTCAGTAAAACACAGTACATTTCAGAGCACAGTATGCATGGATTACCTAGAGATGAACTTACTGGCCTTTTTTGTTGCAATGATTCTTTGTGGTATACCAAATTGTTTTCATGCGACTTTGGTAAACTAAAAAGCTGCAGCTCTTGCAGCATTAGGGAAACCGTAGTCAGGAGGAGCGTTTAGTAAAGTCATGATAGTTTGGGTTCCTCTGCACTAGGTGACTCAATTCAATTCAGTTCAAGTCTGTGTCATTGTGGTTTCCTGAATAAACCATTGATGTGATCTTAGATTATGAACCAAAGCTTGGGGGGTCTTGGCAAAGTGAGTTAGAGCAGTGCACTTGTTCTCTGAGAAGGTTGCAAATACCTGGTTAGATTCCCACAGCCTGGACTCTGGCTCCCTGAGCAAGACCATTAACCCCTCACTGCTCCTTGGGTGCCACACAATGGCAGCCCACTGCACCCCAAGGGGATGGGTCTAAGAGATGCAGAAAGTGAATTTCCCGATTGTGGGACAATAAAGGGATTTACATTACATAACCTCTTAGGTCCACCACTGTTCCACATTCTCCTTTTTTGTGGATGAAGGTTCTCACTGTAGTTCCAAGTCCCAGACATGGCTTCACAACCTTTTTCACACTGATAATTGTCAAGAGTTTTACATCAGATGCAGGTTTATTTTGACTTTTTTTTGTACCTTAATATATAAAATCATTGAAGTTATATTAAGCTAAATTGTATTGCATTTACTCATGTTATCATTGATCAAAAAATGTGTCATGGAACATTTCAGTGCAACAAAAAGACAAGTCTTCAATTTCTAAAACACCCTTTAAATGTCAGGGTTGGTGGATGGTATAATGGACCTAAATGTAGAGTAGAAGAGGTAGAGATGATTATTTACTAAATTTGACGAAGAAATAAAGATACAAAGTCAATAGTCCTGAACCAACTGACAAGAAAACTCAAGAAACAAAAAACTTGGAGGATCCAGCAACAACTGCACAGGAGGTGTAATATCTGGGAGACAGAACAAAGAATGGGCTAATCAGCTAATAGGGAGCAGGTGTGGATAGAAGTAACTAGAAGAGAGCTAGTGAAAGGACGACTGGCACAAGGGGGCGACAGAGAGTAACTCAAAAATACAACACTTTAAAAATATAAATAGGAAACAACTAGAAAGACACAAAAAAGAGAAGAAACCAATGACCAACAAAACGCAGAATTAGGTAAATTGAACTGCAGCTGAAAACTCAAAAAGAGACATAAACAAATGGCAAAATCATGACATTAAGTTAATGAGTGTCTGTGTTAGAAGACCCCATCTTTTTTTATGGGATTTTTCTTGTCCTATTTCCACCCTAAGAGGTTTTTCAGCCCTGTCCCACGGACAGGAGACCCAGAGACAGACTTAAAATTCTCTGGAGGGACTATTACAAAATCTTGGTCAAAATTTGGTTAAAAAAGAAACCCAGATGAGCACAACAGTTTCTACAAGATGCTTGCACTGAATTGCTTTTAGGCCTTCAGCAGACCTGAATCTGTTAACTGTAGCTCCACATTTCTGAGAGTTTCCTTAGTGCTAGTCTGGACAGGCTGTAATACTTATTTTCTATTCTTCCATGCAGATACGGAAGGACTCTATACTGAGCTGGCAGGGATGGCCTTATTTTACTTCATTTTTTCCTTCACTTTTGTCTATTTAATTTAT
>NW_015153428.1:4065-6809 GCF_000732505.1 Cyprinodon variegatus | reverse complement strand
TTTTTTCATTTGAAAGGCTATTTTTTCTATTAAATCCACGGGCTGGGTTTGCTGTAGAGAAATATTTGAAGTGTCAGTGTGAGTATGGTGTCATGCTGATGTTTGCATTGAGCTGAAAGCACTGCAGTGCCGTCCCACAGACTGTTGGAGGTTTACACGCCACGATGACTCAGTAAAACCTGGCGGATCAGCAGCAAATCAAGCTTAGTGTGAGACACTAATTCTGGACGGACATCAGGGTGAGTTCCAGTTTAACAACCTTACCTGTCACGTTGAAAAACATTCAAATATCACATTCACAGTCAGTTTAAAGTATTAAATGATGCCATAGAAAATATAACGAATTAAGCTGTCAATAGTTTATTTTATATTACAGCTTATTATGAAGAAACTTTTTCTAATTTACAACACAAATTGTATCTGGGAGATATAAAAAATAGATCTTTATGTTGATTTTAAGCCTTAATGCCCTCCTTTTTTTATTACGTTCTCCTTTTCATCCATCTTTTTATCTAAAGGTTGACTTAATATGTTAAAATGTGCTTCTTCTAGCCCTAAAATATTTCTAAATATATATTTTTCCAAAAACTGAGACGCTGATAGGATTGTTACTGTTAATGGAACTATTAATGAAATAGAAATAAAGCAAACAAGCTCAACAACACTTCTGCTTTCCTCCTTAGATACAAGCCTGTCTGCACACAAGCTGCTGGCAACTGTACCGCTCTGTCATCAGAGCGCCATAGTTAAGCTGAGGTAATAACAACATTGATGCAGGACTCTGGTTTAGAGGCTTACATGTTATTTGCCTCCAAAAGAGCCAGAACTTCTAGGCTTTTAAACTGTAACTGTTATATAATATATGCAAAGAAGCTTTTTAACCTTTTATAAGAGTTCCTTCTTGTAAAATTAACCAAAGATCTGGTTATGTTTTTCTATCAAAAAAGGAAAGTAATTTTAAATGAGCAATTATGTTTGCTGATTTTTACTTCAGCCGGACAAAGATCTATAAAATAGCTTCAGAAATCTATCAGGTAGGAACATAGAAGTAAAAGTAGAAAAGGATTTAAAAGAAAATGTATTTAGGGAGAGTTTTCTTTCTAATCCCAGTTTATTAATCTGCACAAAGTCTCCACCTAATAATTCAGCTCAATTCACTTCATTTTATTTGGTGTAAAACTATTAAATGTTGTTTAGGGAAGCACTGATCCACATTTTTACTGCAGATCCGATTCTGATACTTCAACCTGGATATCTATAGATCCTGATACTTTTCTGACACCATAGCTCTTGTTTACTTTGATGTTATCATCATTACTGTCAATTTTCAGTTAGGTTATGTATGAATGCACTCATTTGTATCTCAAAATTCAACATGAGGTTAATAGAAGTTAAGAATTGGAACTCTTAAAAACAAAAAATCCTGTTTAAAGGACACATCTATCCTGAAAACTAATATTCAACTGTAAGGGTTTCAACTGACTGGATTTATTAAACAGACGTCCCATAAACAGATAAACTTTTCTACAGTTCAAGAGATTTTTAATTTATTTACAAAACAGACTGAAAAGATCTGCCCCTATAGATCTGGTCGATTTTGTCCGCTACCTGATCTAGAATTTTCTTCACCATGGAAACCTGAACAGATTATTATAATAGGTGCGTCTCTAAAGGTGGTGAAGGCATCATGCTCGGATGCTTTTAGCCAGCAAAATGAAGAAAGCTTTAAAAATTGACGAAAATTCAAATCAATGCATTTCAGTTTATTTATATCATCCAGACATATTGATTCAAAGTTTTCTATCTAAGGAAAATCAGCTGATCGCATTGACTCATTGACTCTTCAGTAATCCCTCACACCAAGCGTGCTTCTAGCGACAGTGGAGAGGAAAACTCCCTTTTAACAGGAAGAAACCAGGCTCAGTGTGAACGGCCATCTGCAGAGGCTAACTCGGGTTCAAGGAGACAGATGCAGACATATGGAAGGAATAAAGAAGCACTGATCTATAAATACCTCCTATGTTAGAAAAGGTAACAGTAAACTTGCTAGATGGGTGGCTTTGTTTGGGAACGAAATATTTAAGCAGACAAGCTCTGAACAAGTTCTCAATAGCTTGGTAAACTCCCCCTCTTTTATCCAACATAAATAACTACTCAAATACTTCCTCGATGAGTGATCCAATAATGTTACATTAAAAGAGACCTCCTTTGCACGTGGATCCAGAAAGTAAAAGGCTAACTTAAAAAAATAAAAATGTACTTCTGGACCTTTAAACAGGGATATAAACTCACATCATCCTCTGTTTATGTTGATGCTGTTCAATGTAGCTCTATAATTCAAATATACTGAGTCACATTGCCAATGCAGTGGCATCAAATACTAATTTAGTGTTCAAACTGCTGATATTAGCTATTTCACAATTAATAAAAGTCTGGATTCATAACTGACAATAATACTTGGAAGATTGTTGTATCGAATAATTCCTCAAAACATGCCTTAAGCAGAACTGTTGGTGCAAACTAAAGCTCATAATGCGTCTCCCTAAAATGTCTGGCTTTGGAACACCTAACTGAAGCAGTTACGCACAATGTGACCTCAGATGATCTATGCAGCATGAGGAATAAAAAAAAAAAATACACTATGGCATTCAGCAGTGACAGGAAAAACGTTAGAGAGATTTTTCTTTGCTTCCGCTTGCCTCATGAAAAAATCTATAAATAACAGCCCGTTTATTTATTTATTT
>NW_015153428.1:0-2726 GCF_000732505.1 Cyprinodon variegatus | reverse complement strand
GTCCGACCGCTAGATGTCGCTAAAAGTTACGCACTGTAGCTTTAAGTGGCTGCGAATCCACTATATCTTCAGTTAAAAAGATTGAAATGTAATTAATTTGTAGACTGTATTATTTTATACACACTGTTTAAAGATCAAACATATATCCATTAAAGATTCAGAAAAAATATAAAAAAAGAAATCAATTGTGGCAGAGCTTTACGCTCCTCGGGTCGGCTTCTGTTAGACGTCCCTACTGTAGGTCAAGACTCAAACAGTGGGGTGATCGTTCTTTTGCCGTCGCTGCTCCCAGACTGTGGAACAAACTACCCCCTGACATCCGCACCACTACTGACCTCAGCCTTTTTAAAAAAAGCTTAAAACCCACTTTTTTAAAATTTGCATTTAATTCTGACTAGGATAATATTGTCTCTTAGATGTCCTCTTTCTGTGTGCTTCTTTCTATGCACCTCTGGAAGGCTTTTAATGTCCTGCAGCGCTGCACCACTGCAGCACTTTTAATTGTATCTGTTTGTCTTGTATGTGTTATGTATTGTTTTATGGCTTTGTTGTAAAGCACTTTGGGTACCATTTGGCTATTGTAAAGGGCCATACAAATAAACTTGATTGATTGATTGAATTATTGTTTAAAAGGAAATGGGATCTTAAACAAAAAAAAAACAACTAATTGAGAACAAAGGTGACGGTTTGCTCTGTTTCTGTGGGATGAATCAGTTTATGGAACAATCTGAACTAAAGAATCACAATAAATATTTACACTTAGAAGGATAATATAAGCTGTTCTGCTGAGTAAATATATTACTTATGCCTGATTTTAATGCAAAGTAAACAATTTCTGTAAAATCTTATCTTTTAAGAGTATGCAGGTGAAAAAAAAAGTAAAATAATCCAACTATGAGTCTTAGAGATCATCTATTTTATTTCATTAGGGTTTTTTTCAGTTATGTATATTTCAATTATCAGTGTTTTCTTGTTGTTATTTTTTTTTTGTAAATGTAAATTGTTTTAGCAAAAGATGGCAGATAACGTAACATTTTTCTTTCTGCTCCTTTATTTCAGGAGTTTAGACTGTATTTTATGTTTTGTTTGGAAACAATGGCTGGTTACGGATGTAGGCATGGGTGGTTCTAGATAGGGGCCAATGGGGACCAGTGCCCCTGTAAATCATGTCCTGGCCCCTGTTATGGCCCCTGTACTGAAGAAATAATTCTTAAAGGAAATTCTAATTATGATATGCGCTGGAACAGCAATGGTTACTAATAGGTCCTTTGAATCTATTTATTTTTTTTCTTTACAAATAATGTTTTATTAATTTTTTAAAAACAATAAGTTGATAGCTTCAGTGGTATTGAGATAGGATCCCAGTTTTCATTTGCTAAATGTTTTTTTTTTCAAAACAAATATAAAAAACAACTCTAATTTTTACAGCTGAATTAATCAGCTTTTTTTTTTTTTAGCTCTCATTCAGATTGTATATAAAATGATAATTTTAACCTAAATTAAGTGAAAAATATCTAAAATCCCTAAATTATGAATGTATATTGACCTAATAAGAAAGAGAATTTTTATTAAACCTAATTGAATAGAAATTTCACTTCATGCATTTATTTTAATACATTTCAATCCTTGCCCTGTTTTTTTTTATTTCATGCTTTTCTGTGCCCCAGGAAAACACTCTGGCCCCCTCCAGGCCCCCAGGTACATTTGGTCTACAACCGCCACTGGATGTAAGGTTTATTAAAGTGTACAGAAATGAAAAGAAAAGAAAACCTCGACATTTATTTCACTGTGAGAGGAAGTCTGTTTATCTTTTTTTGGGGGGAGGGGTTTTAAATTGACACCGGAAGTCCAGTTCAGCTGTCGCTATGGTAACAGACAACACTTTTGGCGTCAGTTTTTTTTTCCTCCTTTTTTAGCTAAACAAAGCAGAAAGCATTAAAAAAGACGAAGAAATATTTTCCCGTCACAGTTTGGAAAAAGTCAACTGAAGGAACCTTTGAGTAAATAAATGGATTCTGAGCGGAAAAGCAGAAGCAGCAGAAAACCGAACAGCGACAAATGCCTCCAACTCACTCCCACGGTAAAGACTTCCAGCTGTTATCTCTCGATTACTGCAATAAAAGTTTCACCTCAATGAAAAAGCTTCAGTTTAGAAAGTATGGAAAGCGAATGTAATCTTTTTTTGCTTTGTTTTTATAGATCAACAGCTGCAAGCTGCACGTGATGTGCACCAAAACCTTGGCTGCAGAAAAGCTGCAGAGGATGGTGAGTCCTGATGATTGGGCTGAAACAGCTACGCTCATCCTGACATTATATGAAATTAGACTCTTTTTTATGCTTTAAACTGATTCCTCTTTTATTTTTTTCTGTGATGCATTAGTTAAGGTTAACGTGGCTTATGTTAATCAGGCCAGTAATAAATCAACTTTGTTTAAAAAACTTAACTATACATTGAAACAATAAAAAAAAAACTTCTTCTAACCCTGCATACCCGTGATTATTGCTTAATGTATCACATAACCAACCAACTAAATGTTAATAATTACTAAAAAATCTTTTTTAAGTGCTTTTTTGAAGAGTGAATCATCATATCTTTTCTTTTTTAATCACTCTCTCAGATTTTGAATAAGGAAACAAACATTGGAACTGTTCTATCTAACGCAGGTAAGCTTGGTCCGTTCCCCTCCATCACCTATTTCCTCATGATATAAAGTGAGAAAAATATG
>NW_015153427.1:8471-11125 GCF_000732505.1 Cyprinodon variegatus | reverse complement strand
CTTCAAACTTTGAAAATATCTAGAAAGCTATCCTTAAAGGCTTATATTAATGTTTTATGTAAAGAATAGAGAGAACAGTCATTTTGAGTTTGCTTTCAATAATTTGTTTTCATGGTGAGAATTATTTATATATTTGAACATTTATTAGAGGATTTAAGGTTTAAGGACTAAAATATTTTATCTTATAGGAGTCGTCTGTGAGATAAAACTGGAACAATCTCCCTCTGAGGCAAAAAGACCTGGGGAGACATTTAAAATGTCTTGTGTCATGTCTGGTTTTGACATGACAGAATATTTCATTCACTGGATTAAACAGAAACCAGGGAAAGCTCTGGAATGGGTTGGGATGATGAATGCTGGTTCAAACTCAGCAGATTATGGAAGCTCCTTTCAAGGCCGTTTCACTATGACTGAAAATGTCCCCAGCAGCACCCAGTACCTCGAGATCAGGAGCCTGACAGCAGAGGATTCTGCTGTTTACTTCTGTGCTCGGAGTGACACGTTGACTGAAAGCAGTGGAGCAGCTGCACAAAAACTATTACAGATAAGAAACAATGTGATCACAAAGACTTCTGCTTTCTAATAACCATGAAATGACTGCTGATATTGTTTATGTAAGAATTATTTTACTTATAATAACAATAATAATAATAATAACAATAACAATAATAATAATAATAATAATGTATATAAATATTTATATACATTAAACCGAAGCCAAGAGTAACAAGTAATGTTTGCTTTAAAAATTTAAGAAATAGAAAGTACAGATACTGGTGTGACATGTGTGAGTTCTCAGGGGAACCATTACATTTTTTGGAAAGTTTTCTCCTCATGTCAAACATGGGAAATGATTCTCTCCTGTCAGGGACGGATTCAGGAAATTTTGGGCCTTAGGCAAAGACAGGCCGGAGCCCCTGAATGGAGAAGACAACACATAAAACAGACCCATTCTACAGATAGAGAAATGTTAATAGAATAGACATCCATTATTTGTTCTAGGTTCTGTCCCTCTCTTCTTGTCCCTTTTCTTCTTGTTTTCCTCTCTATGTTTTGTACTCAGCTGACTTTTCATGCCATTTCAAAAGAAATGAATTTTTTTTCCCCAAGCTCTAAGCTCACTTAGCTGATTGCTCCTTCCTGTGTTTAAAAAAAGGCCAAAGTAAATAACCCAGTCCTTCTTTTCACTGTAGACAAGCCATGATCTGCTTATCTGTTCTCCATTTTTCATTTGGATGAAATAATAGCAGTGTTGGACAACAAACCCCCCTCCTCCTCCTTTTGTTGAGCTTCTCCCCCCACTGAGACAAAGAGATTCTAGAGGCTTTTGGCTCCTTCTTTTTTTTTATTTAACAGTGTCCTGTCTGGCAATGCGGCAAAAAGAATAATTGTCTTGATGTCAAATAAGAGCCCAACAGATTTTACTTTCACAAGTAACGCAGTATGGCTATCGCCATAGTGTTCTGCTTGATTTATGCATGTAAATAGCTTCATTAAAATCATGCAGGAAGTATTACAGATTATATGGACACTGCAATGTAAGTAGATTGATGTAAGATTACAGAGAGAGGAGATAAAAGGGAGATAATGATTAAACATGTTCAGTCTGCTTTATTGCCTGCAAAGGGGTGTGAAAAGAACAGCACAACCAATGGATATAGTATAACAGATACAATAAAGTAACACCTTGGTACCATCGCTCAAGTATAAGCAGTACTATTTAATCTGACATGTATACTGTGGTAGCTGAAGATAAGAATATGGGCTTTCTGTATGGAAGTGAATCTCCAAGTACCTGGAAATAAGCTCCTACTAAAGTGAGCATTACTACACAGTAGAAATAAATGGGTCAAGGCACCCAAACAAGGTACCAGACATCTATGTATTGTTTACTCTGAACACACATTTACCTCATTTGTTCCTCAGTAACTTGACATACAGCAGTTAAGGCAACATGAAAGGGACATTTCATGCATGTAAATATGCTGTAGATAGAGCTGCTGGATCAACAAATCAACAAAAGGCAGGTACTGTATGTTACATCAAAATCTCCACAAATCTGAAAAGAAGCAACATAAAAATACATTTTGCTTCCAGTCTGAAAAAATACAAAACATTTTGTAAGTAGGTTCCTACAGGTAATTTCAGGATAGTTTAATACTATACATACTATAGATAACCAGAATACAACCACATCTCCCAGCATGCACTGCAGCTCTGATGTCACATCAAAGGTAACAGAAAAGTTTGGCAAGGTTTAAACAAAGGTGGATCCTCCAGGTCCACAGAGTAAAAACATTGCTTGTTTTCCTTCATCCTGTTCTACCATGTGATTATCCCCTCAGGTGGAGCTCTTCAACAGGGGTCCACGACCCCTAGGGGTCCACGGAGGTAGTGCATGGAGGTTGCGAAAGTTTTTGTTGAGTCGATTTTTTTTATATTCCCCTCTGCTTTTCCACTAATTGAAATGTTTTAAATCCACATTAACACAAATTCAACACACTGTAGTAAATAGATAAATGGAGGCAGAAGATGTCTTTCAGTCATCAATGCACACATTCTGTCATGATGGGTTTCAGAAAAGCCCAGTATGCAGAACACCACGGAGACAGATGAAAAGTTTAACAAGTTTATTTAAGCACAAGCACATGGAT
>NW_015153427.1:0-5477 GCF_000732505.1 Cyprinodon variegatus | reverse complement strand
AACACTATTTCATACAATATATATATAATTAGGGGGTCCTTGTTCCATCTCGCCATGAATTTTGGGGTCCTTGGCCTGGAAAACATTGAAGACTCCTGACCCCTGCCCTCAGCTGATCAGTCTGCATTGTGGAACTGGAAATGCAGATGTTAGGAACTGATCTCTGTACAAGCCTTTCACTTTAATCTGGATTATCCACCTCTGGTTTTAAACCTCCACTTTAATCACCCCTTTCAAATCTTCTCAGTTTTCAAATTATAATTATTTTCTTCACTTCATTTTTTTCAGAGCTAAATAAAAGTTTTCAGAACAAATTTTATGATCCAAATTTAGCTGCACATATGTTCATCTACCCTTGTTGGAAAGACTGTTCTCAGTTAGCTGAGTATGAAGATCTTCAGACCCAACACCTAAGCATTAGTAAGATGAAAATAAAATTCCAGAGAGATTGAACTTCTGATGTGCTGTTGTGTAGGAACATTAGGTTCACAAGCCAGGTAGACAAACTTCTCTGAGAAAGATGGGAAGCTTGTATCACGGAGCATGATCACCTGCTTATCTAGGGTCATCTTGATTCTTAGCGAGGCTAGTTAACATGGTAACTCATTCTGAACAGCAAACTTACTCCAGGTCAATCTAGTCAATCTGAATCCTATGGAATTCTCCACCCACCAGCTAATAGCTCAAAAATAAATAAATTCATTTGAAAAATTCAGAGCACAAATTGTGTGAAGATACTTTGGATCACTTATATGAGAGATACAAGTTTTCATGGGCCAGCTGGCATATAGATGTACTACTATAGTACTACTAACAGTATGTATGGCCATGTTAAATTACGCAACCACCATCTTCATATGCAGTACACTGTGGGGCATGCTTAGTAGCTGTCGTGTAAAAGTCTTCCCAACGACTTAAAATTTAAGCTAAGTCTTGTAAAAATTCAAATTTCTTAAAAAGCAGTTGAAAAGTCTTTAAACAATGATCAGAAATCAGGCAGAGGCAGCTGGGTCCAGGTCCAGAGTGGTTTATTGCAAAATACAGGTCAACCACCCGAGATGCGTACCAGTCAACATCTGACTTACATGCAGAAACAGTCCCACTTATATTCACTCGAGGAGCATTTTTTTTAAAGCCTTTCTTTGATCTATCAAAGCCTTTTCTTTACGCTTTCATCCAGTGTGACTTATGTTTTCATAACATCTCATTAAAAAAAGCCAGCATAACCTTGATGCTCAAAATTTCAGTAAAACATCACTTTTGTGTCGACCAGTACTGCGCCGTATCGTTTTGTTTTATTTTGATATGACAACTCAATATATCACAATTTAGTGCAGCTGGGCTGTGCAACCTTGAATATTCCATTCTCAATGCGTATGTCTTATAAACAGGCCTCATTTCTGCAACCTTGTAGCATCAAAAGCCTTGGACTCAGTCCAATACTTCTGTCTCCGGTACAATTACCTGTCTTTTTCCCTCCTGCTCTTATCTCTCAAACTTGAAAGCTGCACCTGGCAGCTTCAAAGCTGCAAATGGCCTTGCACAGTGGTTTATTTTTATCCATGCTGAGGCACACTCTTTGGACTCTTAGGCCTTTTATAACATAAATGCATTTATTGTGAAACATTTATCCACTATATTCTAATCATTGGTGCAGCATTAATTCACTACATTTCCCCCCTGTGATCCTGAAAAGGATCACTAAGTGAATCTACAGGTGATTGTCAAAGTGAAATACTATAAATGGGAAGTTTCAAAAGTAACTGATATTTATATATTTTGCACACCAAACTAAAAGTGAGACTAAAACACACCATATACTTGTAGTAAGTGATATAAGATGTTGTGATTACATGATAAAGTGATAAAATGTAAAAAAATGGAGAACGTTTTAAAACTAAGAGGGATCCCCCCCTTGGCTCACTGACAAGGACCTTTCCTCTTGCTTACTTTTTTTGTAGAGCTAACGGATTTGTAGAAAAATAAACCTCCTTGCTCATAGAAGTGATTTCAGGCTTAAGGTCATCGTCGGTTTCGTAAGATTCCAGAGGATGAACCAAGAACCTTGCAACCTGGCGAGATTCCTCAGGGGTGAGCACCATGCCCGCGATGACAACGTCTTCCGTTTCTGGCGGAGAGGCTGGCCTCATCTTGTTAAGCTCGGCCGGCACGCCTGAAGTGGATGGCAGCTCCTGGAGCGATCTGGCGAGCTGTACTCGGTCCTCCGGATTCTCAGGACTGGCAGGGGTGCTGTTTGGGCCGAAGTCGATCCTCAGGGCCCCAGGCGATGGCGGGTTGGACATTGGACATTGGCCTCCTCCTAGGTGGTGGTAGTGGTTGATCGTCCGGCTGCCCTCTAGGAGTCATCATGGGTCTGTACCACCCTGGAGGTGCGACGTCTGGCCCCTCTGCAGGATCTTCTGGCTGCCTGTTAGGAATATTGGAGCCTGCGGCTACTTCTACTTGTGTGCCTACCGACGCATGTGTGGAGATTCTGCTTTTATTGTTGTACTCTAGCCATGCCTCTGTGGTTGGGGGATATGTTAGGCCATAATAAGCTTCCTCATAAGACTCCGCCATGTTCAATTAATCTGCATTTGGAGACATAGTGTAGCATATTTATATAACATTAGGAGGCATATAGCCCATAAAACTTCAGCATTAAAATTACTATATCTAAGTGATTAAGTATATGAGTCGTTGTTATGCCTATTAATATACATATATACAATTTTGTTATTAAAGAAATGCACGTACCTGGTGGGGGTGGGAGGAGATCATGGTTATGTTCTATATGACCTGGTCCAACTGTATTTCTACAATTGGGAACTGTCCAGTTACACTTACAATACGTTTCGAGACTAGTCCCCGAATGAGGGGTATGACGCAACAAATAACTATCAATATTATCAATATTATTGCTCCTAGAATCATCCCCGCTGCCTTAAGATATTTTCCCCATCTGAGCTTATTGAACCAATCCCAGAAGCCCTTCAACTGAGTGTTCCAATTGGACCGCAACACGTGTTCATCTCTCATGCGTTTCATTTCCTGAAGGACTCCTGTGAGGCTGCCGTTAACATCTGTATGCATAGGGATTAAAGTACAACAATCTTCCCTGATATAGTCACATATTCCTTGGTCCCCAGCCATGCGGGATTCTAGCATGAACCCATTTTGTAGAACCATTAGTGAAGTAGCATGCGATTGATCCCTTACCAGATCTACACCCTTTATTGTAAAAGTTATAAACCTTTGTTGATTATACCATAGGAGATTCAACCATCTACTATTGCGAGCTATATACTGCGCATTGGCAACTGATCCCCAGATTGGTACTGCCCCGACCGCTCTTCTGCTTTCTATCCAATCACTCCCTATGGCAACCTGTTTTTCAGGTACCCCATATGGGACCTGATCCCAGGTGATATATACCTCCTCTGATGTTTTCCACTCATGTTTAACGGGAGTACTTCTTTTAGTTTTCATTGGTTATTTCGTTAGATGTTTCATTAGTGCCTATTGGGTCATTTACTATTAACTTAAGTTGTCCTGTCAGCATTACTGGTGCACAGATCCCTTCCCACTGAGCGGGTAGGGTGGCCAACATCTGTGTCTCATTGTGACACATCCAAAAAATGTCACCTAAGGGGACAGATCCCTTCGCCAGGCTCAGTATTCGGTATTGAGATACACTTGAAGGTTGGAACTCATAGATGACATGTCCCCCATCTGGTACTACTTGTTCACAACGTATGGTAGCATTGAGACTTGTTTCACAAAACTTAACGTGGTAGGTGAGGTTTTCATTTGCTGTCAGTGGGTACCACGTTCTATTACTACATGTCACCAGTCTATCTGTTGTCCACATCTGTCTAGAGGATCTATTGGTCACTTCTTCTAATTCTTTCCCTCGGGCTATACAAAACGGAAAAATCAGTTCAGCTGGTTTTTGTACTACTGGTGGAAGGGAGAAAGTGCTCATTTCATCATTTATTGAGGAGGTCAGCGTTCTGGGGCATACTGTCCAATCTTTTGACCATGATTTAATACCTGCAGCTATCTGCATGACACAGTGAGCAAAGCACCTTACCGTTATTTCTTGGCAATCACCTATTTTACTTCCGGGTATAATCTGAAGGGCCAGTAATTTTTTAACATTATAGCAAGCTATGCAATCATCTTTAGGACGCTTTTTGGCTTTGAACATTGTCTGGACAGAGTACTGAATCCATTGTTGGAACATATTGGTCTCCCAGTGTGCAGTTTTTAATTTGTCTAGATCTCTTTTCTGTCTTTTGTTCATTAGTTGTACCACGCTATGCGCTCTTTCTACTGTCATTACTTGTTTTGTTAGTGTGTTTTGGCATATATTTGTTTTGCATCTTACCTCAATGATCACCATCCCATCCCCACGGCAGTCCATGCTTCGTGGAATTCCAAGCCAATGATTCCCTATTGACTCGTTTCCTAAGGTTTCTTCAGAGATTACATAATCATATCCTTTGATTTGCACATGCATTAGTGATATGTCTTTCCCATCATTATTACTGATTACCCCTTGGTTAGTAGCTAGTGTTACCATTGCTAAGGCACATGTTTGTGTTTGACGCATTAAATGTGAGTGTGCATTGTTAGTAGTAATCTTAATAAGGTCCCCCCATGTTAACCCACAAAGGGTTAACAAAACAAGAAAACTAGTCAGAGTCGGAAGAAGACGCATACAAGAGACGCCCAGACGGCGATGGAGTGGGCGGACGCGATTCGGTGCAGATGAGGGATGTGAAGGGGACAGGACTCCACCAGCATCTGATGGGTCAGAAGAAAGAAGTTCGTCCAGTGCCTGAACGAGGGATGGATCTGGGTCAGACCCATCAGAGCTCTAAGTGGCAGAAGGATCATCATCATTGCCACCAGAGTCAGAAGGCGGAGCGGAAGCATAAGGATGAACACTGTCATCCTTAGAGTCCCCTGACATTGGAGACCGTCGGGCCGCCAAGCGTGCTGAACGCCTTTGACCATCTGATGTGGACGGAGGTGTGGGGACATCAGTGCCCGACACCGGTGCAACATCCAACGTCTGTGAGCTTGTGGTGGGGTGCTGCGGAGGGAGACTTGTTGCTGCCCTGCCAGCATGCGAAGAGCCCATCGGTCCTGGATTGAGTCCAGGTGGGTCTGGCGGCCGATGCTGTGTGCAGTGGTTTTTGTGGAACCAGAAGGGCTTACCTTCAACTTTCAGGGCAGTGGGAGTGGTAAGTACAACTTTATAGGGGCCTTCCCTACGAGGCTCGTTCCACTGACGTCTAAAGACTCGTATGAACACACTGTCCCCAACTTGAACGTCTCTGACGAGTCTTTAGACGTCAGTGGAATGAGCCTCGTAGGGAAGGCCCCTTTAAAGTTGTACTTACCACTCCCACTGCCCTGAAAGTTGAAGGTAAGCCCTTCTGGTTCCATAAGAACCACTGCACCAGGCA
>NW_015153426.1:8752-11133 GCF_000732505.1 Cyprinodon variegatus | reverse complement strand
AGCCAGACACAAAGTTAGACAGCTGCTGTAGAAGTGCAAGAAAGTCAACAACCTCAGGGACTGCTTTGGTAGCATCAACAAGGACTAAATTCAAGCAATGTGCGTTATAATGAACATAAAATGCAAATCTGGCATTGCTCTGAATTATGGCTGATACACGGGAATGCTTCCCACTCATGACGGATGCACCATCATAACCCTGTCCCACTAGGTTATTTCTGTAGTCCAGACCATGTTTCTCAAGACAGTTAATGATCATTTCACTAAGACCCGCTGCATTAAGGCTTTCAGCTGCCTGGAAACATAGGAAGCTTTCGTAGATTACACCTGTCATGTTGGGTCTAAGGAGCTAAACCCAAATGCAGAACACCACGGAGACAGAGTAAAAGTTCAACTGTTTATTGAAACAAAAGCAAAATAAAGTTATTCTGGACTGATGCTGGAACGGGTCCGGGACCGGTATCACAGGATTCTCTGTAGAGAGGGACAGTTTGGTTAGCCAGGAAGCAGGAGGGTCTTGACTTCTCTTGTAACTGATTGGCTTCAGACTAGTGAGGTTCAGACCTGCGTTTTCTCCTTGAGAACAGACGGGCAGATTCAGACTGTGGATCTTCAGGGTTGGCTTCCAGAGAGCAGGCAGGCAGGTTTCAGACAATGAGCTCCTCCAGAGCTCCAGGCTTCGGTCAGGTCTTCCTAAGAAGCAGAGAGGACAAGGACTGGTTAGATTCAGCTTACTCTTTAGAGCAGTCAGAGATTCAGACATGCAGGTTGGCTCAAACTTGCTAACCATAACTGGTCTAACACTGGCACTGAAGGGAAGTTCAGCCGCTGCTTATAAGCTGGTCTCCTTGATGAGTTGATCAGCCGCAGGTGTGAAGGTGGCTTCAGCTCAGGAGACCCGGGACGCCCTCTGCTGGAGAAAGGTGGCAGATCTCCAGATCCCAACAACACCATTGTAATAATATCGTACAACTACAGACATTTGTTCCTTTTTTGCAAGTCTTTTGTTTCATCTGCAATAACACTGAATACTTCACATTTCTTCATTTATTTTATGATTTCAGTCTGTACCATCTCTGCTAAGCACTGGAGAATTTCATTTTGGATTTGATGACTTGTGTATTTTGCATTGCCACATCCTCTAAGCTCTTTTTCAATTAACTGATCATGTTTTGCTATTTCATTCAATATAGCCAAAAAGTTTCCCTTATTTTTAGAGTCCCCAGACTCTCGATGACCCCTTTGAGCAATATTTTGAGTTGCAGTCAACAAAAGAACATCCGCTATTGTTTTAATATAATACACCAGTTTTCTTCCACCACTTTTTTCCGGTTTGCGTTTATAGAGTTTAGCATGGTTGTATTTCCCTCATTAGCCCTTTTATATTGACTCCATGCATACATTGCATTTATATGGCGCTCTGACTATGAGTGAAGTTTAAATCCAGACTCCTTGTACAATGCCTTTTTTCAATTGCAGAAGCCAGAATGCGAGGCGAAGACACTGTCTGGTGCCTTAGGCAAGTAAAAATGCCGACAGGCAAAGCAGTAGGAAGAGTCGTTAATAACAGAATATTCTAACCAAGAATAGTCCCTGTACCAGGAGCTGTGAAAAGACCTCTTCCTCATTCCATGCTGAGTTCTGGGGAAGTTTGTCGAACTTGGCTGAACAGGGCCCTGTTCTTTGGACCTTGAAATATCTGGAATAGAAAGATAATGGTCATATAAACACAATTGACTTGACCATTATGTCATGTAAATTGTGCAACTACTAAGCAGGTGATTGTCTAAGTAAAATTACCACCGGGTCCTGTTGGAAGGAGTGCTGGACACAGCTTAGAAGAGGTTAGTGGGATCTCCAGCAACTGGCCCTTCTGGCTCCTCATCATCCTGGTCACATGCATAGCTCTCTGTGTTTTCTGACTCCTCCTTTGATTGAACTACATTACAAAAATAGTACATTAACACAATTGAACCAACAATTAAAGAAACACATTAGCAGCAGCCAACATGTAAAAATAACCTAAAACAGAATAGGACTGATTCTGTAGATACTCTGACCTGGTGATGGTAGACTGGTGCTTGCCTGGCATTCCCTCTCGTGACTGGTCTCATGAGCTACCAGGACTGCAGATGTCAGAGCTGGACCCTGTTTAATTTGTCCCTCAATTGCTTCTTTTTATAAAAAAAAAAGCCATCTATCCTGCCGTCTATCCTGCTTCTGTAGTGATCTCAGAATGTTGGACCCAGAATTCGAGGTGAGACAGACAGTGGGAAAGTTCAAAGCGTTTATTTAACAAACAGGTGCGCGGGGCTGCTCGTCTGCTGCGGGGCGGATCTCTGATTCAAAGTTCAGTCCGTTCGCAGAGAACACAGCAGAAT
>NW_015153426.1:5369-7619 GCF_000732505.1 Cyprinodon variegatus | reverse complement strand
GAGGATGCCCTCATGGATGCTCATCCTTGATGCTTTCCCGCAGGCCAAAGAAAAAAACATCCATGAGGGCATCCTCATTCCAGGAACAGTCGGCAGACAGCAGATGGAAGTCAGTGATGTACTCCATCACTGACCGGTCTCCCTGTCTGAGAGTCAAAATTCCCCTTGAGGCTTCCCTACTTGGAAGAACTGGACAAAAAACTCGGATTAGTTCCAAAGAAAAATAATCATACGAGCTGCAGAGTTCAGGATTATTCAGCCACTCTGACGTTTCCCATAAGTTGGCCTTTCCCGCTAACAGAGAGATTACATAGGCCACCTTGGCACGATCAGAAGGAAACGCAGAGGGCTGTAACTCAAAATGAACTTCGCACTGAGTCAGGAAAGCTCTGCATTGATCAGGATCCCCTTTAAACGCTTCAGGAGGGGACAGACGCGGTTCAAGAGAAGCTGGACTATCACTAGCAGACGAGCGCGCGGCAGCTGTTATGGGCGGGGCAGCTGGAGCAGCCTGATTAATAATCGAGGATCTCCTGCATGCCTGATTCTAGCCGGGAAATACTTTGATCCACATCATTTCGCCACTGCCCGTCTGCCGATGGGTCCATGTCTTTGGCCGGGTTATTCTGTAATGATCTCAGAATATTGGACCCAGAATTCAAGGCGAGACAGGCAGTGGGAAAGTTCAAAGTGTTTATTTAACAAACAGGTGCGCGGGGCTGCTCGTCTGCTGCGGGGCGGATCTCTGATTCAAAGTTCAGTCCGTTCGCAGAGAACACAGCAGAATCCCGGAGGGAGGTTTGACCGCAGCTGCGGCGGGCGACGCCCCAAGAGTTCCTAGAGAGCGAGCGGAGCGGGCGCCAGCCGACGCCAAGCAACAACAGAGTCCAGAAGGGAAATCCAAGGCCGAAGTCAGAAGACAGTTCCAGGTCCAGAAGCCTGTAGAATCCAGGACCAGATACGGCAGACACAGCAGAAGGGACAAGGCAAAACTCCAGATCCTCAGGGCAGAAACTGGTCAAAATCAGGAAAACAGGCAGACTACAGATTGACAGGAAATGTCTCACCAAAACACAAGAATAACCTGGCTCTGATAGGAGGCAAACACACAACTTAAATAGTAGAGGAACCAGGTGTATGTTGAGTATTCAAACGTCTCAGCTACTGGACTGACCAACATGTTTTTATTCATAATCATTTTCAACTTTATTTATAAAGCACTTTAACAGCAGCCAGAGCTGAAATAAAGTGCTAAAATAAAAAAAAAAAATCAAATAAAATGACAAAACTAAACACACAGGAATTGAAAGAAATTTAAAATTTTATGTAAAACATAATAAAGCAAAAGGAGTAAACAGATTAAATTGTCCCAAAGTTCCTGCCCTTTCCTGGGGAAACTGAACCTCTGACAAAGTGTTTATTGTTCCCTATGTGCTGCTTTCATAGAATATTATTAGAAATAATCAGTAAAAAATGGCGAATGTTATCAGTGGATAACCTGAATGGAGGCAGCTTGTACTCATTTTACAAGCTGCCTCCATTAACGTTACCTTTCACAGGTCAGAAAGACAGAACAGAACACGATTTTATGAGCAGAATTTCTTGACTTTGTGGCCAGAAGATAGAAATATTTCCCCTGTAATTATATTGGTCAGAAGTAGCTACTCTGATTGTTATTGTCTTAGCGTAGCTAGTATTTTTGATTCTGTGTAGATTTTCTAAGAGAGCCAATCAGAAATCGCTGTTAGAAAGTGCATTACAGACCAGAGGATTTTGGCAGGTCAGACAATCGGGAAATGTTACTCATGATCCATTCTGTCTGATATAACGGTTCGCCACGATGGATACTTCATCTCATTTTTATCCTCACTGACATAGTTCAGGCAGACGTGAGCGGTAAACACACTGAAACACATCAGTATCTTTACAATACTTTTTGCTTCTGCGTGCATTACGAGTCTGACTGGCCCGTGTTGTTGCAACCCAGTCTCATGGGAAAATGTACCCCCACTACGTTGGTCCACACTGCAAAACGTAGTGGAGGTACATTAATGGCCATTTTTTTGTGGTACTGTTACGTTTCTTCTGCCTATACGCTTTCTATTGTTTTACGTCCTAGTCACGTGACTTTCAAGATTCCAGCTGGGAGGAGAAAAAAAATAAATATATGGCCGACATTCGCTCATTTTTTTGTGTGGAAAGATTAATGACTTGAGTTTGTTTTTGCATTAAAATGAGTTTTGATTACAT
>NW_015153426.1:0-2295 GCF_000732505.1 Cyprinodon variegatus | reverse complement strand
ATGTAATCAAAACTCATTTTAATGCAAAAACAAACTCAAGTCATTAATCTTTCCACACAAAAAAATGAGCGAATGTCGGCCATATATTTATTTTTTTTCTCCTCCCAGCTGGAATCTTGAAAGTCACGTGACTAGGACGTAAAACAATAGAAAGCGTATAGGCAGAAGAAACGTAACAGTACCACAAAAAAATGGCCATTAATGTACCTCCACTACGTTTTGCAGTGTGGACCAACGTAGTGGGGGTACATTTTCCCATGAGACTGGGTTGATTGTTGCCCAGCAACGGGCCGACTCACTCACTAAGGCGGCTACAACTGTAACCTTGCTAGCTTGATGCTGATAACTTCTGGTAGTAACTGAACTACCAGAAACTATTTCCTGGCTGAGCACAAAATGGTTTTAACGTTTTCGTTTATTAGTAAACCACTGTAAAACTTACCTTTGAAGTCAGATTATGAGTCTTGAAGTCAAATGTACTGAATTACACTTGGCTGTACAATTTTTCTTTATCACCTCTTTGCGAGTCTCCTTCTCTTCTTCTTCTGTTGGATCAACTCTGCTGTGTCCAAATGGCATATCGCCCTCTGCTGGTTTTGAGCGTGGAGCTATCACAAGTGTCATAACCCATTGTGGCAAATACTGCCACCTACTGTGCAGGAATGGCCGGGTGTCGTGACATGTCAATCATATGGGGGGCCACTGGAGGGGGGTCAATCAGATGGCCCTCTAGCTCTGCCACTGGAGACAACAAAGGAGACAAAGGCCAAAACCTAGGCTCAGAGAGACAAAGGCAAAGAGACAGACTCTGCCAATCTCAGGAGGCTAGAGTACCCAATACTGGCGAACACCCCGGCCTTGAGGTGGTGACAGTCTGCTGCTCAAATACTCCTCTGGTGATGACCCAACGAGCCGCAGGTGTGGGAGGAAAGCCGGAAGCAACCCACCAGGCCAAAACGGGGAAGGGGCACCTTTTAGTGGTGGAAGGAGGAACTAAAAGGAAAACACAAACCCCACAAACAGAACCCTAACACATGTTCTGTGGGAATTTCCCTCTTTTTCTATTCCAACTAACAATTTTTATTTTTTTTTTACTTTTTTGTATACACAAATTGAATTGAAATCAATTCAATTCAGTTTATTTATATAGCGCCAATTCACAACACATGTCATCTCAAGGCCCTTTACAGTTCAACCAGATCATTTCAGATTAATTGCAAAACATTTTTTTTCTACATAATGGTAACCATAAAATGAAATGGCGTCCAGTTGTTTCTACTGTATCCTGGACAGCTACAGTGCATTGGGTCGCCTTCAGCAGTCTGGATCAAAATCTGTGTCACTATTAAAAAACTTACATTAGATTTTTATATTCAGATTAAATTACAACCATTAAAACACATCTATAAATCTGCATCATTCTCATGAGCAGCTTGAAGCAGCTGCACCAAAAATACAGGTTTTGTCATTACATGTATAGATGAATTAAAAATAATCTGTCCTTTAAAAAAGTTATAGTGAAAACTAAAAGGAATATATTTTCATAATCCTTTTTTCTATTCATAGAAACAGCTGTGCTTTCTGTTTCAAATAAGCTTTTTGTTTTTCTATTTTGATAGGATGTAAATATATGATCCTATTTATCCCCCGTTACAAAAATCTACAACAAAAAGAAATTATTTGGGCAGAAACTGAACATCTGCTGGATGCTGATGGGGATTTCTTTAATATGTCATATTGAATTAATGGTTAATTTCTGCATGTTTTGTTCCTATGAATTTAATAATAATATACTCTCCTCAAACCCTGAGGAAGACGTAGCGGAGCAGGATGGCAGGAACAGCGGAGGTTCTGCTTTGATTGGGACAGTGATTGGCCTCCATGTTCTGAATGCTGGCGTTCCATAAAGAATAAATGATGAACAGTTTAGTTTGTGCCTTCAAGTCGTTGCCCATAGGAAGACGTTACTGGATATAACCTAATGGAATATCTTCAGAACGGCTCCAAATGACACTAAACTCATATGGGAGAGTAGAACATGATGGAATAATGGAAAATCAAGGACCAATGGAAAAAAAAACGGCGTTCCCCTTTAAAGGAAAAATCAGAACCTTCAAACTTCTGAAAGTTCTTTGAATCTGAAATGATTCCATCCTGTTCTACTCACCCGTATGAGTTTAGTGTCATTTGGAGCCGTTCTGAAGATATTCCATTAGGTTATATCCAGTAACGTCTTCCTATGGGCAACGCCTTGAAGGCACAAACTAAACTGTTCATCATTTATTCTTTATGGTA
>NW_015153425.1:10650-11146 GCF_000732505.1 Cyprinodon variegatus | reverse complement strand
CTGCTCCAGAATGGGAGGGGCCAAAATGCAGAGAACGGATTTCCCAATTGTGGGACAATAAAGGGATTAACATTTTTTACATTACGTATTTCTATGTACACAATTTTTTACAGCTTAGTCATAACCAAATTATTTAATTTATGTTGATAGATGTTAAACAGACAAAACTGTCCATGTTCTTTTGTTCAGAATAGGACCATGTACGCTTTATTATTTGGGCATTAACAGAACAATTCCCTATATGGATCTGGAGAGTAAGGTAGGCTGAACTATTTATTACACTATTTTTGTGTCCTTCACTAACTTTGCATTATGAAACATTCTAAAGGTACATGAATAAAGTTTCTCAAAGGTGATGAATGCTTACCTTTACAAAACTGCAAAGAGGCATAATGACAAAGGAAGCAAGCAGGCATACTTTATTGATTCCTACGCCTTGACAGCAACTGGGAAAGGCTCCAATCCAAATCAATGATGACTGGGATTTTATTCTCTC
>NW_015153425.1:7741-9279 GCF_000732505.1 Cyprinodon variegatus | reverse complement strand
CTGGAAGCCTTCTACACCAAACCAAGCTTCTGCCGCCCTGGCGTCCTCTTTCACAACATCTTTGTTCCCCTCTAAATAAAAAATGGATGATGGAGGAGACTCATCCATGACCTCCGACACTAAACTCTCCTCCTCTTGCATGTTTCCTCTGTCCATAGCGTTCCTTGGCAGTGACGTTTCTAAGTCACCAATTTAGTGCTACTTGATCCCAATGGAATTTCCCATTCCCATTCCCATTTAGCAAGATGCTTCTGACAAACCGGCCACAACCAAACGTGCTTGTGAACCTTCCGCCACAACAATCCCGTCCTTTTGATAAACGACCAATCACCTTCACGTTATTCACTCGTGTAGACATGCACCACTCGGGAGAATTCAGATATGCAAATGTTGGAACAGCAGTTTTTCCTATGAATTTAAAACAAATGTTTATGGTAAAATAAAACTATTTCAAAGAGGACCATCCATTGTGGAGATAATTACACTTTTTAATTTACCTAACATGTGATTTTCTCTCAGTGTGATGAAGATGCAGTAAACCAGCGGAAATCACGTTTGGATTAACAGGTTTCCTCAGCCATTTGGTCACTGTTACCAGCAGTCTAGGTGTAAAAAAAAAAGAAGGGGATGCAGGAATTTTTTTTTTTTTTTTTTTTTTGGAAGCCTGCATAGCCTAATTAATATAGTCTATTAACATAAAGCAATATGCATGGTATGGTTGTTACATGTTAGGTACGCTGGTAGAACTGCAGTCAGTCCCTGGACTGGCATGGCTATCACTGCCCCTACATAGTTAGGGACTAATCTCCCACTGGGATCAGCTTCAGAGTCATGGTAGAACACTTCTTTCATTTGATTTATTTTGATCAGGCTACTCGTAAGCCCAGAGCAAATGTTAAAAGGGCAATATTATTTACGTTACTGTTAATATATAGTAGAAATTTTATACATTCAGTAAAAAAAAGGCACGTAAGGGGGGGATGGTCATTTAAAAAGGGGGATGATTTTTAAGATTTTTTTAAGAAGGGGGATGCCAGCGCTCCTCAACTCGAGTACTGCCCGTTAACACCTGGTGCCAAATTCCAGTGAGCCTGCATAGATGCAGACTCGCTATCTAAGGGCTGAATGGTCCACTCGCCTTACCCACTACGTGGTTTGGGATGGCCCTTTATTTGATGGACCCGTGCGGGAATGAAGGGTTAGTGCTCAGGTTTAGTGCTTAGGAACCAGTTTGTGATTGGGCCAGAGAGACGTTTTTTTATCCATTTAAAATGTGTAGTTTCATTATTGTTACCTTGATTGTGTTCTAACTTTGTTTGCCTTATTAAGTCTGACAGCACCCACTGATGCAGACAGGCAGATATTAGTATACCTGAGTATGTTAATGTTAAATCACAGTTTAAACATTTAACAGCTCTGATGGCTTTCTCCTTACTTCTGTATCATTGTGTCTATTATCTGTTCTTTAACAAAAGGAGAGAGGTTTTACTGCTGCATTTTCTCTATAGGCTTAGACTTATGGAGGACATAAGGACCCC
>NW_015153425.1:0-5861 GCF_000732505.1 Cyprinodon variegatus | reverse complement strand
TTTTGCAAATTAAATATTTAATTTAATTTACTCTTTTTATAAATGAATGAATTACATAGTGAAAAAAATGAATGAAAATGAAATGAAAGTTTAGCTAAATATTTTTGCTAGCTTGGTGCTATGTAATTACTTAGTTTGTTAAATACATATTTAGTTTGGAGCCAAATATTTAGTTTGCAAATTTAAATATTTAGTTTGTTAAATAAATATTTAGCTGAAAACTAAATAATTACTTTGCAAATTAAATATTTAAATATTTAGCTAGCCTGGTGCTAACTTACGGAGCCCCTCTGGTGACATGGGCAGAATTCTTTCTTTGAAGATGTTAAGTTGTGGCCACGCCTTAAGGCGTTATTTGTAAGGAAGCTCCTTTATGGTGGTGTAGCTTTAATTCAAGGAATATGGAGAACCTAGACTTGATTTCGTTTTATTTAAACCTTGTAATAAACTATAATGACATCCTGTGTTCTCTTTTTATTAAACACACAGGGTTAATTAGTAAGAGACACTTAAATCGAGTGCTAAAGGCATACGGATTGAGACATAAAGCATATGTGGACATTGGCCATGTTATTGACTTTATCCAGAAGGAAAATCATTTGGTTAAAAGTAGCATTCACAAACAGGGACCTGCGCGTCATAGAAGGCTACTTTATTGATGGTGTGGAACAGGCAGGTGGATGTCCTTGGGTAATCAGGACAGATTGAGGAACAGAGAACGTGGTTATCAGAGACATCCAACCCTCCCTCCTTTTTCTGAATCCTACATTGTAGCATGGCATAGACAATTCCCGTTTGCAGTTTGAAGAACACCTGCTTGCTTCTGATGATTTCCTTTAGCTAACCAATGAGTGTTTGCGTTATATGACTCATCCAATGACACTCGTTTTCACTAGATGTGGATGGTCCAATGATCTGCATTGGATGGAGCACATGATGGGAAATAAATATTTATAAACATTAAACCGAAGCCAAGAGTAACGACTAACATTTGTTTTAAAAATGTAACGAATAGAAAGTAAAGATACTTGTGTGAAAATGTAATGAATAGAAGTCAGAAGTAGGAAGAAAAGTAAGTAATGGAGTAAAGTACAGATACCTAAAAAGTGTACTAAAGTATAGTTACAAAGTATTTGTACTTCGTTACTTGACACTGGTTGTGATGAAGATGTGTTTGACCTCTGTAATGTGATCATGTCAGAGTCAGGCCTTACTTTCCCCACAGACAAACCACAAGCTTGAGAATTTTACCTTAGAATACGGGAGGTTCTACATTCAATTGTTTTGACTAACTTAGCTGGAAAATCTGAATGGGTCTACATGTCATTACATGTATACATTACTTGTATACCTTGGTCTAAGTAACTCAAGTTATTATAAGATGAAAACATATTATGGAAGAATTTGCTTTGTTTGGTAATGTTTAAAATGTTGCACTGCTAAATTTATCTTCCCACGCTGCTACATTACTCATACTTCATCCATCCTGTACATTCCTATTAATATACATTTTATTCTCTACTTCTTGTTTTTATACACCTGTAAATATTTTTTCTATTTATATAATTTGATCTTGTAGCTAGTTTTTATATTTTATTTTTTTATATTCGGATGTAACTGGGGCCGTGACTCTCAATTTCGTTCTACCTCATGTAACACGTGGTGTGAATGACAATAAAGTCTCTTGAATCTTGAATCTTAATTGTTGCTGTTTCACAGTCTATTTTGCTCATTTGAAAGGAGTGTTTGTCATGATTTAACTAGAATCTGACCCAAATGCAGAAGAACAAACAGAGAGACCAGGAAAAGTTTAACAGGTTTTATTTAGAGCAAGTTGAGAGGAGTCCAGTGCTGCTCTGAACACTGTCGAACCGGGACTGAAAAGTGAAGGGGAAGGTTCTGTGTTTAGTTCAGGCTCAGTAGGAAATTTGTTTTTCGTGATTGAAGAAGGGAATTAAGGCAACTGGACTCACGTTTCCAGGAAAAGGTGTCTTTTGTTGAATCCAGTCGGTGTGGGTTGTTCTAGTGAATGACTTGCTCGTTGAAGGGTGGACAGGGTTTACCCAGATTGTGGTTGTTCCTTGGTAAACGGAGAAGCTGACTGCCACTTAGTTTTCCTGGGGTACTTGAATGGGTTATAGTGGGGATGAATCCCCTACTCAGTGAGAAGCCCAAAACAATCCTTGAGGGGAAAAGTTAATCCAAACCAGAAACCTGAATCCTCAGCTCAGTTTGGTGCTCAGAGAATCCTTCCAGGGGGGAGAAGGTCCAAAACATCCAGCTTGGCAGATGACTTCCTGCCGAGAGGCAAAGACAAAAACGGCTAAGTTAAAACTCAGGTAGACAAAAACTCAGTTTGACTCAGCAAAACTCAGCTTGGCTAGAGTACCCAAAACTGGCAAATAAAAACTCAGGTTAGACTCTGCTAAACTAAGCATGGCTGGAGTACCCCAAACTGGGAAACAATCTGGCCTGGAGGTAGTGGCAGTCAGCAGCTAAAGAGTCCTCAGGTAATGAGGCAACGAGCGGCAGGTGTGCAGGGAGGCCCAATGAGGACGGGGTGGAGGAGAAAAGGAAAAAACAAAAGCAGACCACACAAACTGGTTTCCTGACAGTGTTGCATTCCTTTAGTTAGGATGTCAATATTTTACAGGACATTGTGTTTGTTTAAATCTGCTAGATAATTTTAATTTTTTGTTTCTCATCAAAAAAGACAATGCCACTGAATGTCCAATTCTGTTGCTGGTCTTTGTGAAACNCTAACTTAGCTGGAAAATCTGAATGGGTCTACATGTCATTACATGTATACATTACTTGTATACCTTGGTCTAAGTAACTCAAGTTATTATAAGATGAAAACATATTATGGAAGAATTTGCTTTGTTTGGTAATGTTTAAAATGTTGCACTGCTAAATTTATCTTCCCACGCTGCTACATTACTCATACTTCATCCATCCTGTACATTCCTATTAATATACATTTTATTCTCTACTTCTTGTTTTTATACACCTGTAAATATTTTTTCTATTTATATAATTTGATCTTGTAGCTAGTTTTTATATTTTATTTTTTTATATTCGGATGTAACTGGGGCCGTGACTCTCAATTTCGTTCTACCTCATGTAACACGTGGTGTGAATGACAATAAAGTCTCTTGAATCTTGAATCTTAATTGTTGCTGTTTCACAGTCTATTTTGCTCATTTGAAAGGAGTGTTTGTCATGATTTAACTAGAATCTGACCCAAATGCAGAAGAACAAACAGAGAGACCAGGAAAAGTTTAACAGGTTTTATTTAGAGCAAGTTGAGAGGAGTCCAGTGCTGCTCTGAACACTGTCGAACCGGGACTGAAAAGTGAAGGGGAAGGTTCTGTGTTTAGTTCAGGCTCAGTAGGAAATTTGTTTTTCGTGATTGAAGAAGGGAATTAAGGCAACTGGACTCACGTTTCCAGGAAAAGGTGTCTTTTGTTGAATCCAGTCGGTGTGGGTTGTTCTAGTGAATGACTTGCTCGTTGAAGGGTGGACAGGGTTTACCCAGATTGTGGTTGTTCCTTGGTAAACGGAGAAGCTGACTGCCACTTAGTTTTCCTGGGGTACTTGAATGGGTTATAGTGGGGATGAATCCCCTACTCAGTGAGAAGCCCAAAACAATCCTTGAGGGGAAAAGTTAATCCAAACCAGAAACCTGAATCCTCAGCTCAGTTTGGTGCTCAGAGAATCCTTCCAGGGGGGAGAAGGTCCAAAACATCCAGCTTGGCAGATGACTTCCTGCCGAGAGGCAAAGACAAAAACGGCTAAGTTAAAACTCAGGTAGACAAAAACTCAGTTTGACTCAGCAAAACTCAGCTTGGCTAGAGTACCCAAAACTGGCAAATAAAAACTCAGGTTAGACTCTGCTAAACTAAGCATGGCTGGAGTACCCCAAACTGGGAAACAATCTGGCCTGGAGGTAGTGGCAGTCAGCAGCTAAAGAGTCCTCAGGTAATGAGGCAACGAGCGGCAGGTGTGCAGGGAGGCCCAATGAGGACGGGGTGGAGGAGAAAAGGAAAAAACAAAAGCAGACCACACAAACTGGTTTCCTGACAGTGTTGCATTCCTTTAGTTAGGATGTCAATATTTTACAGGACATTGTGTTTGTTTAAATCTGCTAGATAATTTTAATTTTTTGTTTCTCATCAAAAAAGACAATGCCACTGAATGTCCAATTCTGTTGCTGGTTATTATGAAACGTTTTTTTGTGTTTGTAATATATGTATAACTATAGTATGTATATATTAGTATGTATTAAATCAAAGTAAGTTTAGCTTTATATCACATTTCATATATTAGACAGGTCAGTCATAAAATGTTAAAAGCATGGGTGCAGAAAAAATGATTAGAGAATAAAACAAAAGAATGTTTGAGATTAAAAACAAGAAATTAAAATGACATATCCTAAAAGAAACGCTCCTGAATAAAAACAATCGAAAAGCAACTGAAAAGAGGTGGATCTTTAACTTGGATTTAAATCAAGTCAAGTATTTCAGCTGATTCGAGGCTTTCTGGGAGTTTGCTCCAGATATGGGAGCATAAAGGCTGAACACAGCTTCTCCATGTCTGATTTTGTGATTTTCTGAGAACTTATAAAAGACCACATCCTGATGACCTAGGTGTTGGGTGGGTAAGGAGGCCCTAAACCATTACAGACCAGCAACAGATGCTATCTTTCTATTAAGTTTTAAGATGCTAAGATTTGTATTGAATCTGTTATAAAAACAGCAACTAGTTTTTTAGAATGGTATGAATACACAAATCATACTCAAAAAACAACTTATTTATAAGTGAACATGACAGCGGAAAAGCAGTCTTTAAAAAAGAAAATCAGGTCATATATAAATCATGTTATTAACTGCTACAACCATAGTTTTTTGTCACTCTTTGAACTGCATTGTTTTAAAGTAGATGTAAACCAAAGAGAATTACCACTTTGCAACATTTCTCTTACAAAAAACTAACTTGAATAGTTAACAGAATGCAAAGAGCAATTTTATAACTGAAAGTAAGACATTGAATATTAAAACTTTAATTTGAACAGTTGAACAAACCAACCTTTTGTTTATTTAGTCAGACGGCATTACCTATTTAACATTGGCAACGTGTGATTAACAAGAACAATTTTGTACTCCTCATTTAACAGAAATATACAACAAAATATACAATTACTTTACTGTTCTGGTGTGCCAGATTTTAAGCAGCATTTGATATTTTAGCTGTTTATTTGAGAGCTTTTAGATAATGTCCATTACCCAGACTGAACTTCTAAGAACAAGGTCAAAATCAGTGTGCAGGTCTGGGTAGTTTTGATAGTTCACAGGCAACATCAGCAGACACCCACAGGTATGAGCTTGAGGTCGACACTGGAATTTGGCCATTTCTATGAACTGCACACTGATGTTTTGGCCAAAGACAATAACTGCCCCTGTGCAGAAAAGCCTCCAACAAGCCTTTGTCAGATTCCCCGATGTACCTCTTCAGATGTCTGGCCACATTGTTTTGAAAGGCTGTCATCTCTTCTGGAAATTTGAGAAACTGCTTAACACGTTTTGGCGTTGGGATCCGTTCCTGTGTTATTTCTACAAGCTTGTGTGGAAACAAAGTATCTTTCAGGATTTTTAAGATGGGGTCTGGATTAAGGTCTTGTGCCCTAATTGTGACACTAGTCCAGCAATGTTGTCTTTGGTGGCACGCTGATGGCAATCAGGTGCATCCAGCACATCAACAAGGTCATCTTTGTCAACAGCTTCAAAGCAATTCAGTGCCAGCTCCAGGGTTTCCCGCTCTTCTTTTGAAACATATTGCAAGAGGCTCTCTGTCACACTGCT
>NW_015153424.1:8826-11169 GCF_000732505.1 Cyprinodon variegatus | reverse complement strand
CTTCTTAAGCTGCTGCCCCCGCGACCCGACCCCGGATAAGCGGAGGAAGATGTATGGATGGAGGATGGACTATTTAAGTTTTTATCTAGAAAAAAGAACATTTCAGATTAAGCTGTTTTTATTTCCGGTGCCTTTAGAATATGCATGTTCTTTTTTTCATAGAGGGCAGAATGAGCCCACAAAAATGAGAGGGAAAACACTTTTTAAAGTGTTTTCCCTCTCATTTTGGTAATAATTTTTGTTTACATTCCATTCTGTGCAATACAGCTGTACCGGAGAGGTAAAATTTTTTCTACTTGTGAAGAAAATACATTTATCGTATTCACCTTGTTTGAACAGATTTTAGGTTAAGCTCAGGAAGAGCACGTTCCAAAATGTTGTTTGAGACAGTGTTGAACTTGAAGTTGAAATTGTGTTCTTATCCGCTACAATGGTAATTATTTGTGGCTTTGCAATATTATTTTCCATTTCCTTTTTAACTCTTTTTTTTAAAGATCTTTTGTATCTTACTGCAGAGGTTTTGATATTTTCAGCACTCCTGTACTGCCCTCAATTTTTGTTAATGTACTGGAGCGGTTACAATTTTTCTATTTATGAAGAACATAGATTTATATCTGGTTTGAATACACGTTTTTAGATTAAGCTCAAGAAGAGCATGTTCCAAAATTTTGTCGGAGACATTGTCGAAAATAAATGTTAACATTTAGCATTTTCTTGAAGTTGAAATTGTGTTCTTATCCTCTACAATGGTAATTATTTGTGATATTATTTGTGGTATCTATATTTGGTATCTAGTGGGGCGTCACAGTGAAGGTAGTTATGCTTAGATTTTGTGACTCGCATGTTTTGAAATTAGTTTGTATCGATATCGGCTTATAATGGAATCAGAAATTCAGAGTTTGGAATATCAGCATATTTGCAAAAAATGCAATATTGTGCATCCCTAGTTCTCTCTGTAATTTTTTTTTATATCCGACCCCTTTGAATTTAAATCTACCTTTACCCTGAGCAGTGGTAACCAAGGGGCAAATTCTCAGAAATAAAGCCAAAATTGCCAAAGTAGAAAGAGGAATGTATTTGTTCTTTTCTTTTTTCGGAGCAATGAAGATTTAATTGATCTGTGTATAATGCATTATTCATTGTAGATCAGGAGGTGCTTTCTTTTGGATGGAAACCTTATATGTCTAAAAACATACCTTTATTGTACATTTTGTTAGATTGTCTGTCTGCTATATTTACTGATATGATGTGTTGAACTAGATCTGCTATTTTCACAGCTTTTGTGAGGCACTAATTCATAAAGTAGTTTATTTGGATTNTAACGCCCCATATTGCATATTCATTGCAGAAAAAGTACTAAATGTTTCAGGGGCGCTATTTAGCACGTTTTAAAGACCAAATCCTTTTAGCACGCTGTTGATAGATCAGTTTGTACATTTTTTAGCGTGCACAGTGAAATAGTTCACGTTTTTATACACGAAAACCTTTGATAGATCCGGCCCTAAGTGTAATATTTAGCCTTTTCCTGAAGTTGAGATTGTGTTCTTATCCTCTACAATGGTAATTATTTATGGCTTTGCAATATTATTTTCCATTTCCTTTTTAACTCTTTTTTTTAAAGATCTTTTGTATCTTACTGCAGAGGTTTTGATATTTTCAGCACTCCTGTACTGCACTCAATTTTTGTTTATGTTCAATTCTGTTCAATACAACTGTACTGGAGCGGTTACAATTTTTCTGTTAATGAAAAACATAGATTTATATCTGGTTTGAATACACAATTTTAGATTAAGCTCAGGAAGAGCATGTTCCAAAATTTTGTTGGAGACATTGTCAAAAATAAATGTTAACATTTAGCATTTTCCTGAAGTTGAAATTGTGTTCTTATCCTCTACAATGGTAATTATTTGTGGTATCTATATTTGGTATCTAGTGGGGCGTCACAGTGAAGGTGGTTATGCTTAGATTTTGTGACTCGCATGTTTTGAAATTAGTTTGTATCGATATTGGCTTATAATGGAATCAGAAATTCAGAGTTTGGAATATCGGCATATTCGCAAAAAAGGCAATATTGTGCATCCCTACTTGTCTCTGTATTTTTTTTTCATATCAGACCCCTTGAATTTAAATGTACCTATACCCTGAGCAGCAGAGATGGGAAGTAACGAAGTACAAATACTTCGTTACTGTACTCAAGTAGATTTTTCTGATATTTTTACTTTACCTTACTACTTAATCATTTCAGTGGAGTTACCGTTATTTTTCACGTCATCAATACCAAATTCAATCTAATTGGATGGGAATCTACGTTGCATTTGACGCACCACTACAAAATGAATCGAC
>NW_015153424.1:3357-5759 GCF_000732505.1 Cyprinodon variegatus | reverse complement strand
TCTTTAATGTTCCTTCCTTGTTTCCCATCAGCTGCAGGCAGCAATGATACAAACTGTAAGTATGAGGTTATGGTAAATGGCATGTACTTATATAGCGCCTTTTTTCAAGTCAGTAGACTTGACCAAAGCGCTTTACACTACATTCATTCACACACACACTCACACTCACACACTGATGGTGGCAAGCTACGTTGTAGCCACAGCTGCCCTGGGGCTCACTGACAGAAGCGGGGCTGCCGTACACTGGTGCCACCGGGCCCTCTGACCATCATCAGTAGACAATGCAGGTGAAGTGTCTTGCCCAAGGACACAACCACAATAAAAGTCGGAGCCGGGGCTGGAACTGTCAATCTTTTGATTTCAGGGCAAACTCCTATATCCAACGCCACTGTCGCCCTAGACATGAATAGAACTGAACATGCCATTGTTTTAAAAAATAATAATGAGGGTTTATTCTTCACTGTTCAAAACTAATTTTATCTGTTATGATAACAGTTTAACATAAGAAAACTGAGCTCTTTTATCTAAACTAAAATGTAAGACTGTTATTGTTCAGGTTCTTACAGCGTTGAAGCGATCCAGTCTGAACCCACTAAACTTCCTGCAAAGATTGAAGCAAAGTTACCTTCAAGCTGTAATAATCTCACTGTTGAGTACAAATGTTCAGGTGAGCAGAAACTAAAGCTGTCAGAAATATTTAAAATAAATTCCAAAAAAAAAAAAAACTGAGAAACAGATGTTTGCCTAAAGACACATTGTAAATAAATTGATTATTTTTAGGGAACAGTTTTAACATGTTCTCTCTTTTTAACATGTTCTACTTGGTGTTAATCTCAGGACAAAAAGCCCAGAAATGATTGAATGTTTGTGTCTCTTCAGGAAACGACAATAACACAGTTGAACCATCTGATATGAAGCCATTCACTGACTACGTCTGTACTGGAGACATCAGGAACAACAATGTCTCCATAAATAAGACAACTCCATCTGTACACGTCAACATCTACTGTGGTGTGTTAAAAACTACTGCATCTCAGTGGAAAGAAGAACAAAGTTATTATATTAACATAGTGTGGAGCGAAAAACAACAGGAACTGGATTCATTGGTGGTTCTTATTATATTCCAACAGATTTTGGAATAGATTTCTTAAAGGTCATAACATTCAACACTTCCATTAACCTGAGCTGGATTACAACGAGTGATAAATGTCAAGATGTTCTTCACAACCTGGATGAGCTCTTTTACAGCTGTGATTGTCAGAACAGAGAATGTGAGTAAAGTTATTAGATTTGGTTTTTTCTAGTATATTTAAATCCAATAATGTTAAATATATTTACAGTAGGATCATCTTAGTTTTATATATTTAGCTGAAATATGGAAAACTTTTCTATCTATCAGTTTTATCTCTTTTACACAAAATACATTTGGAGATTAATATCAATGTAATAACCAGATATGATCAGTAAAGCTCTGATTCATAACTATCAATGTATTCAAGCAGCAGTGACCTGTGGACGACTTTAATGGAAATATTTTATTCACCTCATGTTTAATTTGACAAACAGACCAAATTCTTCTTCAGCATTTATTTAACTTTAACATGTATCATTGAAATTATTCTAACAATATTTCATAACAAGCTACTGTATTTAAATCAATCATAATACAGATCCTAGAAATGAAGGAACAAAGAAAAGAAAACCTGATGGAGGAACGTGTGACATTGGAGGACTTCAACCGTTCGTGGATTACAGATGTAAGGTCCGTCCCATCTACAACAAAGCAGGGCCCTTCAAGGAAGAAGAAGTTACAAGAAGAACTGAGCCTGGAAGTGAGTAACTAATGAATATATTTTGTGAAATATTATTGCCTTTTTTTAAGTACTCACAAATTTAAAATTATTTAGCATAACTTTTCAATTCATTTGTATGTCATTGCGTTTGAACGGAAGTACATCCATGTTTTCTCCTAGGAGATCAAACACTTCTTTTATAAATAAATAAAACATGTATTTTTTAGATTCCATGGGACATAATAAATCACTTATAAGGAAGCAACCAGTATTATTTTTAAACAGTTTGAATTTGCTAAGGGTTTAAATATTGTTGTTTTGAAAATCCTAATTATTTAATCAGGTTTTATATTAATTCAAATAGTAAATTATAGTATGTGGATTATTTAAAACATTTAATGGATTAAAACTAGAAAACTGCTAATAATTATTTATGAATCAGTTTAACAGATGAGGGAGTCTACATTTACAGCAGATTTAGACCAAGGTGCCAGAATCATACATATTCTGTCATTCTTTGCTCCTGTTGAGAAAAGAATATTAACAAGTTTATTTTGACCCAGAATTGTATCTTTATTAATTCTGTGAATCCTGCAGTGAGTGTCTTAC
>NW_015153424.1:0-1553 GCF_000732505.1 Cyprinodon variegatus | reverse complement strand
TACATTCCTCTGTTCCTCTTTCCCTGCCAGATATTTCAGGCATTATAAACTTGTAAACTTGATTTTAATGTCATCTTTATTTTGAAGCTTCTATCTAAGTGGTTAGAAATGTGTCACAAATGTTCTTCAGATTTATTTCAGTAAAGCAGTAATAGACACCCAGACCCTATTATATTATTATGTTGAAAATAGTACCGAACCTGTTCACTCTTGTTATGGAAAGCCAGCTTTTGAACATATTTCTATTATAATCTTTAACAATACTTCAATTATCATGCAATAAATGTTTAACTTTTAAAATGCAAACAGTTCAGGTGCAGCATCTTCCTTTTCTAGTACCTGATCTCCTTCTATCTCTCTCCTCACTGCTCCTCACCGACAATTTGTTTTTTGTCCCTCTGTGGTTTCAATGAATCTTGATTGTAGTTCTGCCATCACATTATGGCGATGTGGATTTAAATAAAGACAGCATACATCAATAAACATTAAGACATTAAGTGTTCTTATAACTTATTAGAGATCCAGCTACACTATTTGGTCCAAAAAAATATTTTATAATAAAGCCCTTCACCTTTTTTTAGCCTTTTATTTTTCATGTGCAGAACAAACCACACTGATTTAGAAATTAACATTTAACTGGAAACCAAGAGCAAGCGGTGAGACCAGCACAGATCATTGCCGCCAGTGCTCTATCGGTGTGGTTTTCTTCTTTTCCTGTTCCCCATCATGCAACAAAAGCATTTTGTACGTCTTCTGCATGTAGAAATTTTTATTTTTCATTAGATGCAACGATAAGACTGTTGACACTCTTGGATATGGCAGGCTTTACCTTGCTGATATGGACTGTCAGCAGTACTCTGGCTCTTGGTGAGTTATTATATTGAACTGTAACCAAAAAGTGAGTGTGTTGTGTAAGAAAAATAGTAATATTTCAGTCATTTACTGAGTAACAGATGTTAATCCTGTTCATATGTTAGGAAATGTTAAATAGGCTACATGTTTTACAACAACTCTTGCCTTTGAAGCATGTTTTTTATTTGGAGACAGCTTTTTTTTAAGTATTAATGCTTATTTTTTTTATTTTTTGTTTTTTACAATTCTAAAATATATATATCTATTTAAAAAAAACACAGAGAAAGAGACCTCCGCATTTTAGCTTATTTCCCCAACTTACAATGTAAAATAATTATTTTTAAAAATCCTAAATAAGGATCATAACAGAAAAATTTAATGAGTTGAAATTTTTTTATGCATATTTCTATAAATAAAAATGTCAACATTTTTCCCTTTAGATAAGTTTTTACATAAAAACTGTAAATTTACGGTTAATTAATCTGTCACATCATAGTTTCTCTCATTGTATAACTTAAGAGAAATTTTAATATCATGTATTACCATCATGATTATGGGAGGCTGGTAGACCGCTTTGTGTCACGGTGTGGAAAAATCATCTGTTCCTGAATGTGAATAAAACAGGTGATAGTTAAGGTTGCATAATTTCTTTGGTTGGAACACAGGATGGTCTTCTTTAGAAAAATATACAAAAAAGATTC
>NW_015153423.1:9546-11177 GCF_000732505.1 Cyprinodon variegatus | reverse complement strand
TGAATCTAGAACAAGAAATAGAAAGAGCAGAGTCAGTAACCTTTACAATCCAAAGACATTTTCCAATCCATATATGGATTATATATATATGCTTCTATATTTATTTTTAAATATAGTAGAGCTGGTCCTCTATAGTGGAACAACAGAGTTGTTAAAATAAACAGAAAAATTATTCTCAAAGCAGAATGGGTGAACCACATTTAATTTTTTTTTCAATCTCTGATCTACTGGATGAAAATGGAGATTTATTAGAGTCAATAAATTTTGTTGTAGAAAAGCTGCTTAGCATCTGCAGCTGGATTGAAAACTGAACTAAGGAATTATTTTATTATTTTACTTAAACATGTCATTAACAGAAAAAGCCTTAGAATGTGATGCTCTCCCTTTTTGTCACAACTGAAAAGCTGGAAACACAGCTTAAGCAAGTGAATACGTTGGCGTTCTCGGTTTAAGAAGGCAGCCAACACATTGACAGCAACTTCAACTCTTTTTATTTAGCCTCTCAGTAACATAACAATTATTTTTACAAAATACCATTAATTAATAATATTTTGAGATGGAAGAGGAGGCGAAAGGTGGTGTAAAACGGCAAACTACCGTTCAATGAGCATGAGCATTTTTTGCCGTTTAGGCGGAACACCGCCCTTTTGACAACGGAGCGGTGCAGCCCTGAGACTGTGGTAACAAGTCCAGAGATAAATTGCGGTCTACGTCGGCTAGGTAATCGCACCGGGGCCAGTGTGAACAAGGGATTAAGTTACAAGAGAGCGCGCGGGTAAGGTGCCGACTCATGAGACTTGCGGAGATGCGTTCCGGCGTTCCTCAGCACAGTTTAACTGTCTGCTCGGTTTGTCTCACTCATGGTGTAAAAACTGCACTTTAACCCTCGATCTTCCTTCAATATTGTCATCAATAACCTTAATAAAGCAGTCTCTATCATTCTTTCTGCTACTGACTCATTATTTACATGCATCCCAGATCCAAAGGCAGTTTCTTTTTCCTAATTTCAAAAGGAGATCTCGTGTTTTTCCTCTCAGGCAGATTTTCACCATAGTGTTAACAACAACATCGTTGATCTGAACGCTTTTTCTGGATTCCTTCGTATCAAAAATATATGTAACTTGGTGGATAATCCCGCTGGCATAGTAATGAGTAAAAAAGAAGGGAAAAAAAGTATTTTAAAATTGAATAAATCATACTCACGTTAATTATCTTTCCTATCGTTTTTCTCACTCGTGGTGGAAATTCTGCTCTTTAAATGTGAAACGCCTTCCTACAATATTTTACCCCTGATGTTCTCTCGGCTCCTGTTATGTCAGAACATGGACTGATGTGCTCGAGGCAAAGTTTCTGACTGTGCTTCAAACCAATACTGTTTATTTCATCTTACTTCATGCATGCTTATGTGCAGGGACAGTGTGAGAAAGGTATTGTAATGCAGGCCCGCCCTTTAGCACAGGCGGTGCTTTAATAGTGTTCCCCAACACAGTCTAAATGTCCGCTCGGTTTCTCTCAATCATGGTGTAAAAACCGCACTTTAACTGTCGATCTTCCTTCAATATTGTCATCAATAACCTTAATAAAGCAGTCTCTATCATTCTTTCTGCTACTGACTCATTATTTACATGCAT
>NW_015153423.1:4480-6669 GCF_000732505.1 Cyprinodon variegatus | reverse complement strand
CCAATTTAGTTTTGCAATCCGAAATGCCGCAAAGCCTGTTCATTTTCCGAGGGCCTATTATCTTAACACTTGTACTGTATTTATTATTGACCACTTATTGTTACCAGTCTATCACTGTGATCTGTCATGTCCCTGCACTTTATGTCAGGCTGTAAATGTAAGTCTTATATTTCTTGTATATTTCTAGAGACAATTTCAATTTCTAATTCCTGCCATTAAAAAAAATTGTTTGTTTACCTTAGAAAAATGCAACTTTTTTAGTAAGAGAGATATTATCCTTTCCCTTGTAGGCCTCTGACCTGAGCACATGAAGAAAAATGACTTGACACATTCCTGGCTACTTGCCGGAATCAACAACCTTTTCTTCTTTAACAACCTTTTTCTTCTTTATGGTACATGCCTGGTGCCAAGTAGTAATATGAAGCCTTGGTCATATGACAGCAGTTCCACCCTATTGTAAAAGTGGTGTGTCTAGTCTATAAAAGGAATGAATGAAGCGAAGTTCGTATTTATTCCAGCGGACCAGAGTCTTCAGTGACGGTTGGATTCCCATCAGTTCAGGTCAGTCAGTCTTTTATCCCTGATATAGATAATTGTTCATTGATGTCCGCGAGTCGGATCAATTCTCCAGGATTTTACACTCTGTTGGTGTTTTTTAATTCTATTGAGAGCGAGCAGGCAGTACAATAATTCATTCTCCATGTAAAGATTAGAGTTACTTCGATTGAGCAGGAACAACTATAGAGAGCGGGGTGAGGGGAGCAGGTTGCTGGTGAATCCTGTGCAGCGTTTCAGTCCAAAGCGATGCTCTGATCAACCAGCGTTCCAGGCGACTGGTTGATCAGAGAGTTGATTGGATCAGTCCGATAAGTTTCTCTGGGTTTCTCTCTGGCAGTCACCTAGTTACCCCTCAAAGCTGTGCATCCTGGGAAACGGCAGAGGTTCAATCCTCGAGTAAAAAACGAAATTATAGGACTAATTTTACAGCAGAATACACTAAAGTATATCCACATCTAGTGAAGGTGAGGATACAGTGGCGGATCTAGACCAAATGTACCAGGGGGCCAGGAAGGGCCAACGTGTTTTTAATGGGGGGCCCATAAAAGCATGAAATAAAAAAGGGCAAGAGATTCAAATATATTAAAAGAGCTGCATGAAGGGAAATTTCTTTTCAATTAGGTTGAATAACAATTCTATTTCTTATGAGGTCAATATACATTTATGATTTAGGAATTTTACATATTTTTGATTTAATTTAAGTTAAAAAATTTTTTTAGAAAATTTGAATTAGAACTAAAGAAAACTGTTAAAATCATCTCTAAAAAATAGAGCATTTGTTTTAATTTGTTGTGAAAAAAAAAAATTTAGCAGATGAAAACTGGGATCCTACGTCAACCCCACTGAAGCGATCACCTTATTGTTTTTGAATAATAAGTAAAACACAATGTGTAAAGAAAAAAATAATTAAATCAGTAATCATGTCTGTTCCAGTGCAGATCATCTTTAGAAGTTCTTTTAAGCATTATGTCTTCAGTACAGATCATGTAGATCATGTCCTGGTCCCATAACAGGGGCTGAGCTACAGGGGCACTGGCCCCCGTTGGCCCCTGTCTAGAACCGGCCATGGTGAGGATTGATAAAACCATGGGGAGGTGTACTGTATGCTGAAGTCCCATGAAAAACAGAAAGCACAACCGATGATAAAGGCTAAAAGATTGAATGTATCATGAGCATCTCCCTGAAAGGAGTTTTTGGAACTTGGGATTTCTGCTATTTTATTGTTCAGATCTATGAGGTGAGGGAACTGTTCCTACTAGATGTTTTCAGGAGCTTCACCACAGTTCAGTTTAGTTCAGCATCAATCGTAGCGGTAGAGCAGCGGTGTCCTGCTGGGAAACGGAGCAGACAGACACGGAGGATGGTGATCACTGCTCCTTCAGTCCATTGAAGCAGAGAAACTCTGATTTCTCTGAGAGAGGATCACAGATCAACTGTTTAGTGGATGGGAGCTGGAAGAGGTAAGTCTGAAGAGGAAACTGTTACAACAGAGTTAGAAAGGTTCGACTTCTAGCAGGAAGATCCAGTTCTGACCATCTAAGAACTAGAATTGGATCTGAATGAGAGCAGAACCCAGAATAGTAAGATTGTTGATTCATTTTCTCCTGCTGAAAATGTATTGATTTTAACAA
>NW_015153423.1:0-2781 GCF_000732505.1 Cyprinodon variegatus | reverse complement strand
TTTCCTTTAAATTAAAGGTGTTACTTTCCTCCATGATTGCATCTAAAGAGGATCATGGTTCCTCTCTGATGTTTCCTGATGATGTTTTAAATCAGTTTAAAACTTTGATGCTGAGCATAAAACACTTTATCTGTATTAGTTCATGTATTCTTAATGCTGACATGTAAATAAATCCATATTTATCCAGACATGTTGTCAGAACCTTTTTTCACTGATTAAATGTTTGATTATTTCTAGAATAAAGATAAGATTTGGTGATACAAATATTTTATTAAAGTTATGATTTAATGATCAAAATCTACAGAAACTAAACAGAGAAAATACATTAATATATGTTTACTAATAAAGGAGATTTGAACAAAGAGTTAAATTTAATAAAATGAAAACCCAGTGATTAAAGGAGAGCAGCAGAGCTTCCCATGGTTCATCTTGGACCAGTTCAGAGCTCAGTGATCAGATCTGTTCTCTCTCTGGTTTCTGGTTCTAACAGCAGAGCTGAAATGAAAGCTGTGGGTCCAAACTTCATCAGTCAGAGGAGAACCAGCACTGATGATGAGCTCACAGCTGCTCACATTTTTAAAAAAATTTAATTTTACCTTTATTTAACCATGAAAAAATCCCATTGAGATTAAAAACCTCTTTTTCGAGGGAGTCCTGGCCAAGAGGCTGCAAACTTACATAAGAAACATAGATACATTACAATAAATGACAAGTAGGCTACATAAAAAATAAAAAAAAACTATTACAGATCATTAAAGCTGCTTCAAATTCTTTCACTTTCAGCTTAAAAGCATTAAAATATTAAAACTCAGTCAATTTCCAGTTTCTTTGTAAAAAAAATCCATGCACAGGTAGCTGTGTAGCTAAAGGCTTTCCTCCCAAGTTCTCAGCGGTCAAAACGAACAGTTACAACAGCTGATTTGGCTCTTAGTCTGCATACAACAAGTACATCCACATTCCTTCTCAACTGAAGCAGGTTAGGCCTATTCATAGTATCACGCCGTATACCTCAAATTTCAGATCACAGCGAAGCTCACTATTATTCCAGCGCACCAGAGTCTTCAGTGAGGGTTGGATTCCCATGAGTTCAGGTGAGTGAGTGTTTTCTCTGTTATTGTTCAGATCTATCAGGTGAGGGAACTGTTCCTACTAGATGTTTTCAGGAGCTTCACCACAGTTCAGTTCAGTTCAGCATCAATCGTAGCGGTAGAGCAGCGGTGTCCTGCTGGGAAACGGAGCAGACAGACACGGAGGATGGTGATCACTGCTCCTTCAGTCCATTGAAGCAGAGAAACTCTGATTTCTCTGAGAGAGGATCACAGATCAACTGTTTAGTGGATGGGAGCTGGAAGAGGTCAGTCTGAAGAGGAAACTGTTACAACAGAGTTAGAAAGGATTTCTAGCAGCAAGCTTATTTATTTTCTCTATGTTCTGTAGCCTGTTGCTTCAGCATTTCATAACAGATAAGTGTCTATTTTGATAATTAGTCAGAAGCTAAGCAGAAACAGCATAGATGATCTGTTCTCATTTTAACTCCAGTGAGGATTTCTTCTATCAACTGCATAGAGGCTGGATAGTCTGAGGCAACAGGGAGCAGAGTCCCCTCAAAACAAACCTGCTAAAAATAACTGATCATCATTTAGCGTTACTAAAGCCGTTACCTTTTTTATTAACGAGTATTCAAAATTATTACTTTGACTGTAACTATAACGCAGTTACCATTGCCGACAGCCCGTTACTGCACCTTACTCAGGTCGCACAATTACCTTTTTTTTCATTATAGCACTCGTGCGCGCCTTGTCATGAGAGAGGGGAGGATGAGAATGGCTGATGTAGCCTATAGTGAGATTCCGTCTGTCAGTTGGGTAGGTGGGTGTTTCTGCTGGTGGGTGTTAACAAACAGCACACACAGAGAGATGGAGAGTGAGGAGGACTCCAGCAGTAAAACAGTGTTTTCTACATAGAAATACCGGAGTAATGTTGAGCTGCGTTTCCCCATCAGATACGGTTTCCCCTGCATCTCCACACAGCGCAGGCGGCACGATTCACCGCTCACTAAAGGCCCTAAAGGCGCAGAATAGTTACTTTTACTAGTAACAAATTTCTTTTATTGTGGAGTAACTCAGTTACTAACTCAGTAACATTTTGGGAGAAGTAACTATAACTAATTATTTTTTCAACGTTACGTGCTCGACACTGTAAATGACCAATCAGCAATCAGTATGTAAATGAGCCTAAGTTAGCCGGGTCACAAGCGGTCTTGTGTGTAATTTTGTTCCCCTGTGTAGATCTGTCTTCTCCCCAGATTGTAAAGAACTTTTGGTGGATTTGTCGACGAACAATGATGATAGGTCATCATATAGAGGTTGCTGCTTTAGGTTTACATATAATGGTAAAAAAATCCTCATAAATCAATAAACATTAGACCGAATCATAGCATTTTTAGCTTTTTTTTCTGAAAGCAGTTTCGTGTTTGTTTTGTGCATTATCATCGAGAAAATAACGGTTTTTTGCAGCTTAATGTGTCTTGTTCATTGTTCACCAGTAATCTCACAAATATCAGTCAGCTATCAAACGATAGTGCACCACAGTGTGTCTATCTTTAATTTTAGCGATCAACAGGGGCGGATTTAGGGAATTTGGGGCCCTAGGCACAGACAGGCAGGGGGCCCTCTGAACTGAGAAGACAACGCAAAAAACAGACCCATTATACAGATATAGGAATTTTAAAAGAATAGACATACATTAATTGTCCTACGTTTTGTCCCTCTCTTCTTCTCT
>NW_015153422.1:9648-11196 GCF_000732505.1 Cyprinodon variegatus | reverse complement strand
CTTTCCCGGCTGATTCTGCCAAGCCCGTTCCCTTGGCTGTGGTTTTGCTGGATGGGGGTTAGGGACAGTGGGAATCTCGTTCATCCATTCATGCGCGTCACTAATTAGATGACGAGGCATTTGGCTACTGAGCCAGGTCAAGACCCGCTTTCCGTATTATAGTGTACGTCACGTGGCCATCGGAATGCTACGCATGTTTTATAGTAATCATCATGAGACCCCACCGACCCGTGCAATTCCAGGTCCACCGCAGCCCGGGAGATGCAACCCTTACTCGTCTGGCTTACGCAGAAAGTCCCACAGCACATCAACTGAGTACAACAGGGCTCTCCGGCTCACCAGGCGAGCAAACGCTCTTCTCCAGTCAACAGATATTCCCAACTCTGTCAACACTGCGTTGTTGCATGCCGGCCACTTTCCCCTTGCCCCGATTGGGAAACCCGTGACCTTCACACAACGCCCTCCGACCTTCTGTGCAATGTGGGCTGGTTGGTAGTGAGCCACTTTCTCCGATGCAGCTCGAGTCAGAGTGTCGCCATCCAACTCATAACGAATAGTCACATCGAGAACAAGAACCGTATCGCCCTTCTTGCAGACTAGGTCAGGGATTCTGAGGCCGCCCTCAGCGTCTTCCACTCGGAACTCCCTAGCTGCCGTCCGGCCGAACCGCTCTGCCTCTATGGCTAGAAGATCGCACACCTTGTTGTACCTCCTAATCCTGCTCCACTGTACGTAGGCGCACTGCCCCAAGATATGCGAACACGATTCCAACCTGGCCTGGCAGCGCCTGCAGGCTGCCCCTGACTTGTCCTGTCCCCGCACCAGGAACTCCCTGGTGGGGTACACCCCCGCCCTCAGCGACAGTCCCGCAATCCAATGTCTTTGCCTAAACCCGACAGCTCCGGGGTCAGCAAGTACAATTAATATTGTACGTTTAATGCGTGGTTTCACAATGTTGGACGCCAGCTGTGCTAACACATGCGTTGATTCACAGCGGATTCAGTGCGTCTTAAGTTTAAATCTGGTTATCTCAGAGGATTGGGAAACGCATGTGTGGGTTTCACCACGGGGTCTGGTTTTACAATGTTCAGGTCAGAGGGTCTACTCAGCCTGTCTGCATGCAGGCCCGTGGTGCTCTGTCTCTTGGGAGAGGGGCTGCATGGGCTCCCCTGGTTCTGGAGGCTTGTGGGGAACCTGACCTGCTGGTCAGCTGGTTCTGGAGGCATGTGGGGAACCAGATCTGCCGACTACTGTCCCCTGATGTCGACACCTGTCCCTAGGGTGAGGGGCTGCATGGGCTGCACTGGTTCTGGAGGCCTGCTCCATCCAGGGGTCAGCATCCATCCAGGGGCCCCATCCATCCAGGCGGCACCATCCAGGGGTTACCATCCATCCAGGGGTCAGCATCCATCCAGGGGCCCCATCCATCCCGGCGGCTTCCTTTATTATTCCTATTTTGGACATTTAGTCCCTATGGTTTAATGTGGTTTAATGTCCCTTGGTTAACGCTGCTGGGTGGTGGTGCAACTGTTAAAGGGGCCACACGTA
>NW_015153422.1:3645-4898 GCF_000732505.1 Cyprinodon variegatus | reverse complement strand
GGGCCACACTTGTAAAAAATCCAAAAATGGTTAAATGTTGCAAAATCTCCGCTTTAACATGCTGACGGTTGTCCTAGTGCTTCAATCTGGCCAGATGTCCATTCGTTGTTGCTGTTGGGTGGCTGTGAACTAGGTAAGTTGGTAAAACTTAGAAAAAAATCGAAAAATGGTTTAATGCCGAGTGCTGGCCCATTCAAAATGCTCCTGGTTGTCACGTTGTTTGATCCGAGGACATGTCCAGTGCTTCAATATTGTCCTCTGTCCTTTGGTTAGTGCCTCTGGGTGGCCGTGCCCCTAGTGAGGCAGAAATTGGTTTAATGCCGAGTGCTGGCCCATTCAAAATGCTCCTGGTTGTCACGTTGTTTGATCCAAAGACATGTCCAGTGCTTCAATATTGTCATCTGTCCCTTGGTTAGTGCCTCTGGGTGGCCGTGCCCCTGGTGAGGCAAAAATTGGTTTAATGCCGAGTGCTGGCCCATTCAAAATGCTCCGGGTTGTCACATTGTTTGATCCCAAGACATGTCCCTAACTTCAATCCCGTCTTTTGTCCCTCGCAAAATGCCTCATCTTGTCCAATGTTTAACAATCCTAGGACATGTCCAATCTCTCGGTGTGCCGGATTGGCTCAATGAAAAGAACTACCAGACTGTCCCATGGTTAGATGCATATTAATGTCTAATATAAAATATTGCGGGTTGTCCCCTGCAACTTGTCCTATATTGAGTTATACAGAGTGTCCGGACGCCCTCTGGTGGGCAATCGGTGCATCTTTACCCTAACCTGCCTTAAAAATAAATTTTTTGTGAAACTTTGCCCTGTTTGGGGATCCGCCACGGGCTCAGGGTGGGCGTTAAAAATTGGGTAACCCGGGCATAAGGGTCACGAGGGTTGGCCCTTTAATGGGGCCCCGGGCCCATGACCCTGTGACCTTTAGTTAGCCCCCCAAAATTTTTCAAAAAAGGCAGTTTATTGCCCCCCGGTCCCAAAACTGTCTCAGGCCCCTATTGTGGGTTAGGGTTAGATATACACATTTCCTCCAGCGTTTGAGGTTATTTACCCACAAAGCACACCCCCTGACACTGCATGAAAAGTGGGATTTTCGTCAATATGCGGCACTGTAGATTGTCGTGGAACTTCAGGTTAGCGGCAGTTTACGACAATTTGCAGGCTTCGCCGAAAACTCCCGGAAATTGCCTATGAAAACCCCATGCCTCCCCCCCATGGAATTCTAGGCGAGGCTTTAACATGTAAAT
>NW_015153422.1:0-1321 GCF_000732505.1 Cyprinodon variegatus | reverse complement strand
TTTTGCAGCCAATCAGGAGCGATGTCATGTGTTTGAGAATACTGGTTTCAGCCAATACTGAGAAGGTTATTCAAGCCAGACCTGGCCAGCCGCGCGGGTTTGCTGCATTCATATGCTAATTAGGGCCATTAGTACAGCTGATCGCTCTCCACATACGTCATGGTACGTTTCCGACAATTTGTGGCACGACAAACGCGGACAAGCACGGGTTGCAAATTGTCGGAAACTGACGAAAATCAGGCAGATCTGCGGGAGTTTACGGGGGTTTACGGGGACGAAAATCTCACTTTTCATGCAGTGTGAGCCCGCCTGCAACAGCCCTAGGGTTAGGGTTAGATAGGCACATTTCCTCCAGCGTTTGAGGTTATTTACCCACAAAGCACACCCCCTGAGCCCGCCTGCAAAAGCCCTACCTCCCCAACCCTTCCTGGAGCTTGTTCTAGGGGGTTTCTCTCATGAAGCCTCAGCCCGGCCGAGAGGCCTCCTCCTCGGATAGGCTGGTCAGAACCTCCCCTTGACCTCCAGGAATCTGGTTCTTTGATTTAAAAAAAAAAAAAAAAAAACATATTCCATCCAGGGTTAGAGGTTGTTTACCCACAAAGCACACCCCCTGAGCCTGCCTGCAAAAGCCCTAGCTCCCTATCCCTTCCTGGAGCCGTTTCCAGGGGGTCTCCCTCCTGCACCTCCTGTCCGCCCACGGGGCCTCCTCCCCAGATAGGCAGACCACCAACACACCTCCATGGGGAACAGCCAGCACCAGGCGGGCCCAGGGACCCACCCTTAAGCACCCCCCCACGGACTAAACCAGGTAGAACGCACCGGCAAACTGTCCGGGCCCCTGGTATGGCAGCAAGACATTCGGACCCCTGGTACAGTGGTGGGACTTAGAAAACTTTGCGAGCCGGACCCCTGGTACAGCGGTGGGACTTAGAAAAATTTCCGAGCCTGTGAGGTAGTTTGGTCGAGGGTCAAAAAGGTGAACCAAAAAAACAGCTTCAGCCAACGGTTCCAGTTTCTCTGTTGTCTTTTATTCCTTTTCTCTAAGACAAAACATTTTACGTCGAGCTTCCAAGAGCTCAGGGCTTATATAATCTAGTGGCAACACACCTGCACTTGATTGGACCAAGCCTCAATTAAACAGGAAAAAAAGAACAGTCTAAACAGAGAAACAAGAATAAACTTAATCTAATTTACAAACTCATCTACATAAAGAAAGAGTCTGCAAAATAAACAGTGTGAAACAAGATAACTCAAAAAGTTACTTTAAAGAAAAACAAACAAAGCTTAACTCTAAAGGAAACCCTCTAAATGGTAGAATCCA
>NW_015153421.1:9178-11198 GCF_000732505.1 Cyprinodon variegatus | reverse complement strand
CAGGGCTGCCCGCACTGACGCGGCTCAGGGATTACGTCACACGGAGCGTCCTGCGCAGTGAAATCAGGACATTTCCTCACTTTCTAAAAAAAAACCCGGGACGCCCGGGACAGGACGTGAAATACGGATATGTCCCGGGAAATACGGACGTTTGGTCACCCTAAGTTAGGGCAACATAAAAATGTGGTCAAAATCATAATAGATTTATAAGATTCCACGAGGTATTCATGGTTATGGAAAACATCAAATTAATGCTCACAAAAAAAGAAAAAAACTAATAATATTCTGATTTGAGAAACTGTTGTCTGCAGTCTGACGTGATCCTAATGCCATTTATTTGATTTTTTTATACTGAAAGTGGATTTTTTTTAGTCTTTTTTTTCCCCGTCCAGGTGAAAGTGCTCTATAATGCTTCTTTGTGTTGTAGTGTCAGAAACTGACATCAGACGTCTTTCAGTTGAAACCATCCCTTCAAGTGTTGAGGAATTATACCAGGTGTTGCGAACCAACCTAGGTCTGAGAGGAAGATTCATTTTGCAGTTTGAAGATCTTGATTTCAATCAGTTGCGCAACCTGGCGGACATCAAAGACCTTCCTGTGGATCGTGCATTGTGGATGATTCATGATATATTTATACAAGGAATGTTAAGGGGGTCTTGTCTTTATCGAAAGCAACTTCTGTAGTGACATTATTCTGCTATATGTGCATTAAAACAGCTTGTGTATTTCAGTGAGTTTTGAATGTCTGGGATAATCAACACATTTACAGAATCAGAGAATAAAAATGATGCATCTCAAAATAATTCATGTCCCTCAATAAATCGGCAGCTGGGAGAACTTAATCCCATTCATATTTAACAAGGATATATATAAAAAAACTTGCTCAATTATATTAGGCATGCTCAGCAGTGTGCTGCAGTTATATTTAGATCCTCTCTCCACTGTTTCTGGCCAGGCACGTGAGGCATTTGTAACGCAAAGCATAAAATATAATACAATACAATACAATACAATAGATATACTGTATTTTCACATTTTTCTCGCCTCAGACCCTCCTTTATATACAGGTGACTGCATCAGCAAAATAATGAAGCTGTGCTGAAACCATCAAACCATCAAGTTTGTGGCATCTCTTAACCTCATAGTCTTTAAGCAAGCTTAAGTTTCTAATCTAATTAGACCATTTTTGATACAACTTTCAGGAATCATCTCATCCCATGCAAGCTTTAAATGGCAGAGTTCCTGTAGGATCTGTTTAACAGGATGAATGACCGGAGCCAGCATTCCAAGCAGGTCATAAATGGAACTAACCATCAATACTATCCCACGTTGGGTAAGTGGCTTGTCTTGAAGCTGGATTCTAAATTTAGATTACTCTGTCTCTACGTACTATTATACACCAAGTTCTCTTTCAACACGCATTATGTTGTGATCCCAATTCAGGACGCTAACCTCATGAGATCGGGCTTCCTTAGCTATGTAGCAAATAAATGCTTTGCTATTGTCATTCACTTATACAGCCTAAAGCCTCCCCTGGCACAAAAATCAATCAGGCTCAACGTCCCTGTCCCCGTACATGCGGGTTTGGGCAGGTATGGGTGGGGCGGGTGGGCCACGCCCCGATGTAGACAGCCCTGCACCAGGTACATGTCCACGCTCATGAAGGGCAGGATCAGGACGCCACCTTGCAGGCTGGCCATGTGGACCATGTGCACAGACACACACAGGAAGCCAGCAAAGGGCCAGCCGTCGAACGTTCTTGTGACCAGGAAGGGCAGCATGTGTGCGCACAGGAGGTCAGGCGCCAACAGGTGGAGCCTGTGTCTGTCTGCGGTCATTCTTTTCGCCCTGCCCCGGCAGTCCATCACGACGGCCACTACCAGGGTGAACACCAGGCAGTTACCATTGTTCCCCAGGGTACTGTAGCTATTTCAATTCAATTCAGTTTATTTATATAGCGCCAAATTCACAACACATGTCATCTCAAGGCACTTTACAGTTCAACCAGATCATACAGTCA
>NW_015153421.1:3252-4601 GCF_000732505.1 Cyprinodon variegatus | reverse complement strand
CTAAAATCAGAACAGATTTCTGTGGACTTTCTCTTCATGTCTGAAAGCTGACCAGCCATATTGGCTACATAACTATGTCCAAAACACACTAAAAGCTGCTTTAACAGTATAACGTTATAGTTCACATATCCCCTTTTCTTTCACAAACAAATGATTTGACTTATTTACTTACTGTTAGTTTTATACACTTTCTCACCGTTAAAGCGGGCACAGGCTGAGCCGTAGATCTCTGAGCGCACAGGAGCGGTGTGAGTACCTGATCTGTACCGGTAGCTCCATCTGTACCTGTAGCTCATTTGTGCATGTGCAAGCAAATATCGGGTACGGGAGGCAGAGAGCAGGAGGACTACAGTGTGCGAGTGTGTTGCTGGGTGCATAATGGGGTGAAACGCTAAGCAGAGGCTACTACAATTTACACTGGGCAGTGGGGGGGCCAGTGTACCCCCCCCCCTGGTGGCACCCTTGTACTTTAGTATATTCTGCTGTAAATTAGTCCTATATTTTAGTTTTTTTTACTGGAGGAGTCAACCTCTGCCGTTTCACAGGATGCACAACTTGTGAAAACATCTTGCACAACGGGTGGTAACTAGGTGACTGTCAGTGAGTAAACCGAAACTTTTCCGACTGATCCAATCAGCTCACTGACAACCAGCCGCCTGGAACACTGGTTTAAACGAGCATCGCTCTGGACAGATACGCTGCACAGGATTCACAAGCAACCTCCTCCCCACACCCTGCACTCTCTTGTTGTCTGCGCAATCGCAGTAGTTGTAATCTGCACATGATGCATGAATACTGCCTGATCGCTCTCGCTGGCATAAAAAAAAAACACCACCTCACAAAGTCTAAAATCCAGGATAATTTATCCGACTCGCGGAACTTCCGGGAGACTTGGGATGTCTGCCACTGTCTCTGTCCTCATGGTTCTTACACACAAATATTCGGGAGCAAGTCGCAGCTCATGTGAGTTTTTAGGGTCAGGGGTTCAGTGCAGATGAAGATCCTCCATTTTGTCTTGTTTCCCCTTATTTTAACCTATTTTCATTGCAGTTTCCGTGCTTGTGTGTTGGGGGTGGGTGGAGATGGGTCCCTGAAGCAGGCTGTAGCAGTGCATTCTCCGGCGGGCTGATGCAAGGGGGGGCAACTCTTCTAGGTCTCAAATCTGCATGGAGCGGCTCGGTCAGGTAGTATCCGTTAAAGGGCAAGGAGAAAAAAAACAATGGTTAGTGGAAGGAAGCGTGACCGGCTCCACTGAAAAAATAATGCATCAGTTTTTGGCATTTACCTTATCGTATTTATTTACTTTAACAATTTTTTTTTCATATTAGCAGGGTAGGACATAAAACAAT
>NW_015153421.1:0-640 GCF_000732505.1 Cyprinodon variegatus | reverse complement strand
AGGAGGAGATCAAAGGGAATACCTCCTTAAATAACCTGGTTGGAACTGGATCTAACATACAAGTTGAAGGCTTAGATGAAGACAATAGTTTTGCTACCTCTGAAAGTTCAACTGGATCAAAGCAGTCTAAACCCGGTTCAGATTCCATGACTACCTTCAAAGTACGCAGCTCTGCATTAAACCAAGGAGCAAGCTTTCTATTTTTAAACGGTTTTCATTTTCAAAAGAGCTGCGTTGTCTAAGGCAGTAGACAGAGAACTAGCAACCCCATCAACAAAATCATCAACCTGTGAATAGGAATAAACTAAGCTTTTGCCCTCTGCAGCACTGCTCAGCAACAGAGAGTAGAGAGAAAGTGAAACAGATTCTTTGAAATTTATAACTGCACCTGTCGCTCAGCCGCCCCTTACCATCGGAAAGTTGTGAGTTACAGAACCCATTCCTCCACTCACCATCCCTGGATAACTTATCCTTACCTTTCCGATCCTACTTTGTAGAACACTCCAAAGTAGGGATCAATCCTGCATCTACGACCGCCAGCGCCTGCTGGAGCCATTGTTTTTCTAGACTCTTAAATTCAGCCTATCTTGACCGTTTAAAAAGCTGCGTAGTGCTGTGGATGAATGCAACAGGCTCATGG
>NW_015153420.1:9209-11210 GCF_000732505.1 Cyprinodon variegatus | reverse complement strand
TTCTTTCGGTCATGACCCAGAGTTCATGACCATAGATGAGGGTTTTATTTATTATCCCCCACGAAATGAAAAAAGTAAGAATTTATTATTATTTAAAACTATTAATAACACGGGGTGAAATGCAACTCCAGACGAGCCGAGCGTACGGTAACGTCACAAGTATGCTTCGGTTCTAATTGACCCATATTTATGCTAAGTGCTCCTGTTCTCCGCAAGTCCACACTTTCCTGTGTTCTTCTCAACACAGGCGTGTCCTCGAATCCGTACTTGCATTCTTGTGAATTGAGAAACAGTCTAAATTACACTGGGAGTATTTTAATCTGGTACACTGCCGTTGACTAGGCAAAAGCGCCAGAAGTCAATGGCTTGACATGTTTCACGGACTACAACATTACAGAGGTTAGGTTTATTCAATGATGTTTATAAAGTTAATGTGTGTGCATATAAAACATTGAAGAAATGAGATGCTTCACTCTGTTTTGTGATTCAGTCAGAAGAGCATTCCGTCTCATGACCTGATAAATTGTCTTGTCGGGGGGGGGGTATTGGTCCGAGAGAGAGTTGGAGAGGTGGGTTGTGGCTCTCTCCTCCTGCAGGAGCTTTTGAAAATCCCTCTTCTGTGTGGACTCAGTTCCTCTTTTACGAACCTACATTTTTGAACCTAACAACAGAAACAGAATTTTGAGTTGGAGTTTGGTCACTTGGAGTTTTTGCTTCACATCCAGCTGTCTTTCGGAGAATGGGTAGAGCAGACAAGGTAATACCTAATACAATGTAGAGAGTAAGATTTTAGACTTAAAATACATAAATTACTGATTATATACCGATTTATTGAGATGCAGCTGTGTTTCCGCGGCCTGTTCAAAAATAAATCTAGTCTTTATAAGAAGTGGTTCTTTTGACAGCTCCTAGGTCATAAATACATTATGCATGAGTAAAGCATTAATGAATATCTTCCCACAGACTGAACCGTCACAAAGCTCTGCACAGAAAACCAATAAAACAACAATGAGATTCGAAGGAGATGGAGAAAAATGGAGCAAAACTGCTTCCCTATCATATGCTTCACATGAGTGGAGTAATCTCTGGAAGATGCTAATTGTTTTTACATCTCCTTAATTCACTTATTTGTAGTTATTTGTGGAAAGTGTCATTTTATAAATAGGGGCTGTGTTTAAATGACTCAGATTTTTTTCTGCAAGCGGTGGGGGGTAAGGCGGGGTGAGTGGGTAAAGATGAATTACTTTGGTTGGGTGAGCAGTCAAAGGCTACGTTCTATGTTTTACAAAAAATGATGTAGGTAAATGAACAGCAATGTTTCGTTCACAGATACAAAATGAAAATTGCAGTAAATCAAACTGAAATCCATCCTGAAGGTCAGGATGTAACCTTATTCTTCAAAGAGACAGCGTGTAACTAACTTTAAATTAGTGGTTGGTCGTTGTCTTCACCGGCTGTTAGCCCTGCCTTTGAAATCAGGCTCTATATGCTCCATTCCAGATTAATATGCCGCATACTAGACGTCAGTCAGTCTAGCACGCCAAGCTAAGAACCCACACCAGCAGGCAATTGTAGGCTTTGTTCAGTTGTATTTTCTAAGAGATTGCATGTGTTTAAATATTTATCCCTGCTTCCTTTTGAGTCATGATGGGGGTTAACATATTTCCTTTAGTTAGAAAGAATAGACCAATGCAATACCAGTTTCTTGTCATGATTTAATAACTGGAGCTGCAAGCATTCTGTCGGGGAAAAATATAAAATAAAAAAAGAATTATATGCCGTTCTGTACCTCATCCCTTGAACTCATGCATGATGTTAACATCGTCACACTTATATCACTCCACGGCTTCCATGGCAGTTATTATATGCCTAACAGTGAGGCACCTGAGGGCGCTTGTCAGACGTTTGTAATTCATTTAGTGCATCATTAGATTGGAGAAAATCTTATAAACTGATGCTTTAAAGCTACAGTGTGTAATAATTACAGGGATATACAGTCAG
>NW_015153420.1:4107-6258 GCF_000732505.1 Cyprinodon variegatus | reverse complement strand
ACATCATGCTTTGGGGCTGTTTTTCTGCTAAGGGACCAGGACGACTGATCCGTGTGAAGGAAAGAATGAATGTGGATCAGATCAGCAGTACTTAGAAATCAGGCAGAATTGGACAGGTGAATGAAATGAGTAATTAAAACAGTCATCAGTGCCAAGATCATGACAACATCCTCAGTTTTTACAACGGAATATCATTTTTTTGGGGGAAAAAAACAAAACGTTTTTTTTTTTTTCAAAAAAACATTTATTCCAACATTAAATTCAAGCCACTATTGGATTTAAATGGATAACTGTTAATGATGTTAAACACTAACTGACAATGCTTTAACTTTACAGCAAAAGAGTTAATTAAGATAAACTTAAAAAAACAAAGTACACAACAAAGAATCTGAGCTCATGTAACATAAATAACGTGATTAATAAATCTAAAATAGCTCTATTTGTTCCCTTTTGTTAATTTTCAGGGTCTGAAATGTTGTGTTTGAAAAACTCTTAGGAATGCCTCCAACAGGAATACCAACATCACCTAAGGTGATTAAAAAGAAACTGGGAAATTTAACATGAGGGAAACCAAACTGAGTTATCTACCGCCAACTCTGTTGCTTCCTTCTCTCCTATTTTTTATTTTTTTCCTTTAGCCTATGTGTGGGTAAAGCTTTGGATGATCCAACACTCTAGCTTTAATAATGATGAAGATTCGCCACTGCCTGCAAGAGCTGGGAATCAAGTCAACATTAAAGAGAAGAAATTTGTCAGTCAGAATATTTGTTGATTTAAGTCGTATTTAAAAGAAGTTAGTAAATAATTTAAGTTGTTTATCGTGTATAAATCCCATAAAAGGTTCCCTTTGATGCTGGAGTTTCTCCTTTGCTGCATCGATGGATAAACAAAATGACATGTTTGATCATATCCTTAAAGACTTTATTAAAACTCATATTTCTTATCTGAATTTTTGATACAGTTTTTCTTCAGATGATTTTACCAGTAAAGTTAGTTTAAATTCATCTTTATTTTCATTTTCAGTGTGAAAACACCGAGTTTAATTAGGTACATTTAGATCAGAGTAGAGCATAAAAAAGGAGAAAAATTTGTGGTATATTTAAGCAAAAAACATACCCAGACATCTTTGTTTTATTTTCTATTTGTTCTCATTCTGTTTCTAACAAACATTAAATCTGAGCTGATGGTTAATAACAGAGAAAAGCATAAATAATACTTTTAAAGTAAATAGAAGCTTTTGTTTATAGGCCACAGACCTAATAGATTAGGCTGTGCATGAATATCCAGATATTGATTAATTGATCATTATTCCTAATGACTTTTGTTGACTTGTTAGTATTAATTTATTATTTGTAAAATAATGATAATGAAAATGGTGGGTATATAGTTTATCATTCCAATGTAATATTCCAATTATCATAAAGAAATATCTAGCAACAGTTCAAGTAATATATTTATAATAATGGTCATCATGAGTTAAGTTATTGCATCTAAAACAAATTAATAGTTTTTTATATTTCTAAAAGTACTTTCATGATAGTTGATCGGAAGGTTACTTTTCTTAAGTTACTTTAAGTGCAATTAGAGGGAGGGGGGGTTGAGTAATAAGTTTTACTGACCTGTTCAGGAAATTTCCATTAATCAATAGAATTTCTCTGACTGTATAAACTGGCAGGTTTATTTGGTGGAGGGTTTTGTTTCTATTTATGTTTAGGTAAATTTAGTTTGTTTGGAAATTGGAGTTTGGTCTGGTTTGATGTTAACTAGTCTCTTTTGTATGTATTTGGTTGTTTGAAATATTTTTTTTAAGTTTGAAGTTGAATTTAATTTATTGTTGTTTGTCAAAATTGTCTGAAATTAATTCCCTCTCATTCATCCAGTTTGGGTGTCTTACAGAGATGGCAAAAGTACTCACTTTCCGTACTTGAGTAAAAGTACAGATATTTGTGTAAAAAAATACTCTGGAAAAAGTGGAAGTACTGACTAAACTTCTTTACTCAAGTAAAAGTAACAAAGTACAGGCTTGTAAATTTACTTAAAGTATAAAAGTAAAAGTAGAAACCACTTTTTTCATGCCGTTGCCTGCATTTTAAATGGATGGCTGCCAATGGTACCAGTGCTCCGTTGTGTTCATTTTCAATCATCTCGTCG
>NW_015153420.1:0-2182 GCF_000732505.1 Cyprinodon variegatus | reverse complement strand
AAAGGTGGAATAACTTTTTTTTTTTCACTTTTTACCGATATATTCCAACATCCAGCTGCCATGCACGTGGGCATTGTCAGTTTCACTATAGCTCTGGTGAATTTCAATGGTGAAGTCCTCTGGAAATCTTCAATAATTTTTGTAATAATTGTTTTTTTTTTTTACTGATTAACGGTAAATTAATTAACTCACCACAAACACAATAGTTTTAGGTATAGATAATGATCCATTGATCATTCCTTACTGAAACCCAGACTACTATCATTGGTTGGTGCAGCTTTTTTACATCCTGATCACTTCACCCCGTTTTCAAATCAGGGTCAATACCCCCGGACAGACCCCTTTCTACTCCTGTTTGTACTGTTTCCTATTAAATTATTTAGTTTTCATCTTTAACTAACATGGAGAAAAAATATTTTTATCATTTTAATGCTGATGTCTGAGTAACAAATGATTAGTCACACGTACATCTAACCAACCAGTGTGTTATTAATTATAAATGATAGAATGAGCTTCTCCTCGGCGACCTTTCACTTGATGTAAACTGCAGCTGTATTTATGCTCAGAGTGAATCTGAAGTAAAATATTCCTGGTGTTCATGGCAGCAACATCCTTTATCGTTTTCCTTCTGTCACACTCATCGGCCCAAGGCAAGAAAGAAAAAAAAGGCAACCATCTTTGAATATGCAAATATTTTAGGAATGATGGGATTGATTTAAATAATGATGTGAAACGATGAACTCATTTTTTTCTGGAGAGGAAAGCGCCGTGGTAACCGTGGTCCACTGTCCTTTATCATTAGCTACAGCACATCAACCCCACAGATGATGTGTTGCTCCTTATGTGTGCGTCTGTGCGAGTGTTTTCCTCAAACCTTCAGTGATCCTTCATGGCTCTTTAATTAGGGAATATTTTTCTGCATTTTCCTGTCAGCTCGTTATCAGTCATGGCACCACAAATGAAACCTCCAAACCGAGGGGAGTGACGGGTGGAAGGAGGAAGATAAATAGGAAAAAAAGCAAACCTGATGCGTATAAATTCATGGTAAAAAAAAAAAAAAATCCCCTTTTATCTTCTGCTTTAATCTTACATAAAAATGAGCGACTGCAGCTTCATTTAATCATTTACGCCTTTACCCTCTCAGCAGAGATTTAATTGAAAGCTTCAGTCAGATGATCTTTGTAAATAATATTTTCTAATGGGACTACAAATTGGAGGGGAATTTATCAGCCGTGTTTGGAAACACGGCTGGGATCTGCAGATAATTTCCATCAGAGTCACGGTAGTTGCTGATATTCATCGGTTGTTTTGTTAACTCCTTCTCAAACAGAATCAATAACAGAGGAACTTAAGGGATTTATTTTATTGTTATTGATTATGAAGGCTTCCTCAGGGGACATTGTGTGTCTTAGGAACGTGTTCTTTGATATTTATGTAAAAAAAAAATGTGAAGAATAAAGGACAACCTTATTGAAGTACAATTTTTTTCTTTCTTCCTCGAAAATGGACTGCATATAATAAACAAAAATTTAAATGTAAATGTTGTGAATCAGGGGTCTTCAATGTTTTCCAGGCCAAGGATTGATCACTACTCCCTGTCTTTAGATGGTTTGCTGCCTTGCCACCTATTTTTATACATATGTCTTAAGCCGTACATACAGGAAACAACGTTACACCTTATTTTTTCATAACTGAATTATTTATTTCAATGAATAAATCATTTTGCAGTATGCAAAAAAAGGTCTTGTTTTTCTATCTCTGTTATATCTGAGGACCTTATTACGGAAGCGGATTAGAGCCACATAAAAAAAAAAAAAAAATTGTTAACTGATTTTTAAATGTTATTTCAGTTTAGTATGGGAAAAAAGTCAGAGTTCTGACTTTTTTCTCAGAGTTCTGACTTTTTTCTCAGAATTCAGATTTTTTTCTCAGAATTCTTACTGAATTCTGAGAAAAAAATTAGAATTCTGACTTTTTTCCCATACTGAACTGAAATAAAATTTAAAAATCAGTTAGGTTTTTTTTTTTTTTTTTCAGTGGCCCTAATCCTCTTCAGTACCTAATCAACAAAAAGGTTTGGGTGATATTTAAGGGATAAATCAGGGGTCTTCAACATTTTCCAGGCCAAGGACCCCCAAAATAATGAATAAATAAGAGATGGAGCAGGGATCTCTAATTATAT
>NW_015153419.1:9809-11216 GCF_000732505.1 Cyprinodon variegatus | reverse complement strand
GATTAGCGAGTGAAATCTTGAAAGCTCGCGAGATCAGGATGGTCTCACGAGGCTAAGGCCCATCCCCCTCAGGGTAAAAAAGGTACCTTCAGGCACCAGGCAAATTTAACAAACACACACAAACAATTGAAAACTTCTGTCCATAGAAGCTATGAACAGAAAAAATGCCGAAGCATGGTGCCATCAACTACCAACATGTCTGATTAATTAACAGCAAAATGAACCACAAGCTCCATTAGGGGAAACAAAGAATCCCAAACCAGATCTCCAAAAGAGAAAGAGGAAGCTTCTCCAAACCTTTTTATTAATCACTAGTTGGGAAAACATTAATTTCCAACAGTTATCCTTCTAAATGGACGGATATCAACAGGAAAACTACACTTTTCCTCCGGAATTTATGTCTGACAAAGAACTAAATATCACTCCAGAAAAAGAAAATTAAAAACAATCCACTGGACTTTGTTTCCAAGTTTGAAGACGTTTCGCTTCTCATCCAAGAAGCTTTTTAAATCCAAAATGTCAGAAATAGTATTGGGTAGACATTTTGAATTGAAAAAAGCTTCTTGGAAACAAAGTCCAGTGGATTGTTTTTAATTTTCTTTTTTTGGAATGACTCTGACCTGGATGACCGAGAATGTTCACCAACTAAATGTCACATTACCTGTTTCATAGATCATAATTGAGGAAACATCAGCTGCAAAGACTACATCCTATGATTATGGGTCACTTGAAAAGGTTTAGCCGCTGCAGAGGAGGAGAAACTGATTTCTCTTCACTTCTTTTGCCACAAAAGACTTGATAAAAGCACCATGCTGATCCAGGAAGTGACAGCTCCATGATTAAATTATAGGGACCGCCGGTGGCACCTCTGGGACTGATGGAGGACCTCAGCTGAGTCTAAATGGTCTAAATGCTGTAGTTGCTCAGTACTTGGAACCACAGAGAGTATCAGTGAGGCTCCGACAGCATGGCTGAATCAAGCGTCCAGGTTTCTCTCAGTGTCAGAGTGTGCTGAATAAACCCTCATTTATTTTCCATAAAAGCCTCGACAGACAAAACAGGAGGCGAGTGTCTGATGTCACGCAGTCTATTCAGAGCCCAGATGCCTCGGTGAGGCCCCCTTAGGACCCAGATGTACTCACAAAGCATCAGGAGACACAGTCAGAGAAACGATATCTGTGAACTTTAGACTAAATTAAACTTTAGTCTAAAGTCTGATTGAAATTTGACTTTAATATCTGAATTCAAACAAGCTTTTCTATGTTATGTACACCTTCTGAAAAAGCTTTGGTTTTCCCCATAAGAGTGATGCTACATAAAAGCTTTTCCTTTCCATCATTCTTGACAATCTCAGCTAAACAGAAATCTAATATGAGTTCCGCATCTCTCTGTATCAGCTAAAGAATT
>NW_015153419.1:2116-7174 GCF_000732505.1 Cyprinodon variegatus | reverse complement strand
GGTGCGGTAAGCCTAGCGCCATTCTCCCCGCTTTACAAGCAAAATCAATGGGAACTACTAGACACATCTGCAATCAACAACAATTATTGAAGATTTTTCAGAGGACTTCACCATTCCCTAAAGTCGTAGGGAAGCGGGTGTTCCTACAGCGTCAGTTCCGAATTCTCCCGAGTTGTGCGCGACTTTACACGAGTGAATAGAATGAATGTGATTGGTCGTTTATCAAGGGGGCAGGATTGTTGTGGCGGAAGGTTTGCAAGCAAGTTTAATTGTGGCCGGTGTATAGGAAGCATTTTGCTAACCAGTTAGCAAATTAGTGCTAGTAGGTTCCCAAAGGGAAATTACATTGGGACCAATAGCACTAAATTGCTGACCCTGTAAATACTGGGACGTAACTCAATGGTAAAGTGAATGATTTTTATTTATTATTTCAACTGTTGCATATATTAGCTGCGACATATGAATCAAGACCCTATGACGGAAAAAATTTGATTGACAGATGATATATGATTGGCCCAATTTCGGTGTACAAGCTAACGTATAACTAACTGGCCTGCATAAGATTATTTAAAAAAAAGGATTTTAGGACAGGATTTTAAAAATATATATAAATTTTCTAAATTTTGGGACAACATGTTTAAGCCAGAATGATTTGACATCTAAATATGATTTCCCTGTGACTTTAAACTGACAATGCCCATGTAGATGGCAGTATGATGCTGTTATACATCGGGTAAAAGTGGAAAATAAATTTTATTTCACCTTTCCGATTCATGATCCTCCACGGACGGGTTGGTCGTGGATTGCCAACTTGAAGAGGTCAGAGAAAAAACACATTAATCCGTTACTCTCTGCTTTGCATAGTGTACTGGTCATCGCCATCTTGGATAATAGCACGTCGTGACAAACACCAGATACAGCACTGGGACTTGATCAACAGCCGATACCGCACCGTGACGTCACAAACCAGTAGGTGGCAGTAGTGTTCTTTGACAAACATGGATGCCTCCAGTAAAGCACATTCGCATGGAATTATTCTTATTTAAAAACACTGATCATTTATTGAACAGGATGTGATACTNTTACAAATGTTTTCAAGTCTGCCCAAGTTAAAACTATCAACAGTTAGTAACTCTGTCCTTTTTCTCTAGTTCGTATCTCTTTTTACTTTGAGACTTTTCCTTTTACCTCTCCTATTTATTTCTTGAAAACTATCAAAACTAACAATAGCCAGGTTGAATAGATGTAACGGAGTTTCTTTGCTCCGATCTGAGTAAAGGGACATTCAGAAGCACAGAAAAATGACTTGTGATTTTTCCGGTGTCTGATGTAAAGTTCTCTAGTAACACATAAAAGTCCCTGTCCTTAAGGAAGGATTTAAACTAGTCCAGTATTAAATCAAGTGATTAAAAGTATCAAATGCTGCACTGAGATCCAATAATACCAGCACTGTGGTTTTTGCAGAAGTCTGAATTTATACTGATGTTATTGAACATCTTAATCAGGACAGTCACTTTAATGTGGTTGGCATGGAAACCTTAATGAAAGACATCAAAGAAGCTTTTCATTGTTAAGAGGGCATCTAACTGTTGAAAGACAACTTTTTCAATAATCAGAAGTCTTGATTTGTCATTGTTCCTCAGGGGTACAACTGCATTTTTAACAGCTCAAAGCAATATAAAGCAAAAGAGTGCTGGCAAATACAGTAGTGCATTAAGAGTAAATAAAGATTATAAAAAGTTATATAAGGACTGTGCAGTTACAGAAGAAAAAAATATATATACAAGAATATCTACAAAAATTGTGGTAATGCGCATGACTATATTGCACTTATATATTGCACTTGTAGAAATTGCACAGTATGTATTGACTGTTCTTGTGACTGTTGGTTTTTACAGAGGGGTTCAGAGCAACAACAGCTCTCGATATGAAGCAGTTTTTTTTGTCTGTTTCACTGCAAAAAATAGAAATCTAAATAAGTCATTTATTCTTAAAATGGGTGCATTTAGTCCTAAATTATAGGAGATAAGTGAGACACTGGCAATGGAACAAGACAATTTACATTTAAAATTAGAAAAAAACAGTTGCATCGTCTTATTTAAAGTGCATATTATCTAATTATCTTAATTTAAGATTAAAAAGACTCATTCCATTTGCAGTTCATCATATTTACCTGCTGAAATTAAGGGTAAATACACTTTATTTATTGAAATCTTTATTTATTTCTGCATAGCAGTGTTGTTTTGGTCATTTAAACCTGAAACGCCTCTAAGAAGGGAGCAGTTGGTAAAGATGGTGACCGGGGTGTGAGGAGTCAGGTTTAGCAAGAAGGCTTGGCTAGCTGCATGGCTAAAGGCTGGTTTATGCTCAGAATCCAGGTCGTCTGCGCGTGTGCTGCAGTGAACGCACATATGCCCCCACCCCTTCCACATACACTCTGGTGCACCTCTCCAAAACTGTAGGTGACCACAGACAGTGCCGCAGACAGGAGGCCTTTGATTGGTCAACTCTACATCCGCTCTACACTATATGCGTTTTTCCTGTTTCCTACCTTACCGGCTTGTTTTGTTTGTATGACCGCCAATGTGAAAAACGACTCGTGAAGCTGGACCAGCTAGAAGTACGAGGTGCAAGAGAATGCTGGGACCCTTTTTCCACCTGGATTCCTGCACTTTTTCGCCCCCATGTCCCTCTGTTATCGCACAAATCTTGCCCCCACTTCCTCACCTCCTCAGCCGTATCTAGACCCACTGCTAATTCATGATTGTCCCTCTTGCATTGTGGCGTGGAATAACACAGCTTAGACCATGCTTCTTCTTCTTTTTCTTCTTGAAATTTTTATAGCGGTTGGCAAAAACGTTAAGTGAGCATTACCGCCACCCCACACAGCAAAAAAAAAACTAAAAAAACTATATCCTGGTATACAATATAATCTGTTTTAAAAACTGAAATCTAAACTGATTTCCTCTGCTTCCTGATTCCTTTAGCAGTAAATCAACAATGTCAAGTTTCATTTTCATATTTTCATAGTCAGGGCCCAGAAACCCCCGAGCAACCTCTGTACCATCCAGAGACCCCTGAGCACACAAATGAAATGGTCTCAGATTTGAAGCTCGGGTAAATTTCGTCTCCAAGAGGCCTGAGCGGGCACTTGAAGCCTCAAGTAGCCCTCAGCGGGCGCTCAAAGCCTCCAGTAGCCCTCAACAGGTGCTCCTCGCCCCCTCCAAGGTTGTTCCTGAGCTGCAGTCGGCGGCCCCCTCCGAGGTTGTTCCTGAGCCGCAGTCAGCGGCCCCCAAGGCAGCTGCTGCATCAGAGATGGCGTCCCCGGCCTCCCTCCAGAGACTCTGCCTCGCCTCCGGCCCCGCGGCCTCCCTTCAGAGACTTTGTTTTACCTCGCCCACCTTTGGTGGGTTGCTTTGTTTTTTTGTTTTTTTTGGACTCTGCCTTTGGTTTTGTGTTTCGTGTTTTGTCTCAGTGAGTATATATACTCTCCCTCTGCTGTCACTTCTTGTTGGTTCCTCTGTTGTAACTGCTTCTGTTGTCGCTGGTTCGGTCGTCGCTGGTTCCCCGTCTCTTGCTGATTGTTTGCCCCTGATGTCGCCATGGTTCTGGTTTGTGTTACATTTTAAGTTGGTTTTGGATTCCTGCCTTTGTCTGCATTTGGGTCCTCTAAACCAGCGGCCCCCAACCTTTCTTGCACCACGGACCGCTATATGTCAGACAATATTTTCACGGACCGGCCAGGGGGGGTAAATACGATCAAGTAAAATGATACGACTGGCATAAAATCAAGTACAAACAGCATAAAAATAAAACTCACCATTATGTTGAATTAGTGGGAACCCTGAGCTTGTTTCTCTGAAACAAGCCGGACCCATCTAAGCGTAATCGGAGACAATGACACACGAAGTGTGCTCCTGATGTCCATTCTGCTCCGTAGCTTTGTTTTGGTCGCTGTAACCGCAGAAAATCCCGCTTCACAAAGATAGGATGTTATAAATAGGATGAGTCTTGAACTGAATTAACCTGTGTCAAGAGGCACTGATGTAATTGGGAGAGAATACCGCAAAACATCACTCAGACTCTGATTGATAAATAAAAAATATATATAATTTTTTCTGTGCGGCCCGGTACCAAATGACCGACGGACCGGTACTGGTCCGCAGCCCGGTGGTTGGGGACCGCTGCTCTAAACCACAACCAAACTTTGACAAACATAATAAATTTTATCTTTTCCTGAAGCTGATAACATATTTTTAAAATGCTCTATTCAGTTCTGTTATTGTAAACAACAAATCTAATGGATCATTTTTATCTCCTATTTCCTGTAATAAATCCTTGTTCTCTAAGATGGTATTTTTTTTTCCTTTCTTTTCTTCTTCGCTAATATTTCCGGAACTATGAATTTTAACAAATGTATTTACCAAAATGTTTGCCTCTTCTCTGTCACTAACTGCTTTTAGTGACTGCTCCATCATTTAATATTGGATAACCACTTTTAATTGTTTAATTGTTGCCCACACCTTAGATATATCTGTCTCCCTCCCCAATGAATTACAGAAACTCTTCCAATAATCTCTTTTTGCATTTTTAATAGTTCTTCTTTCATTTGCTTGCAATTTCTTGTATTCATTCATATTCTGAAAGTTATTTCTTTTTAATAATATGAAAGCTTTATTATGTTTCTCGATAACCTCCTTACATTCTGATATCCACCAGGAACCAACCTTCTTTCCCTTCCCTCACCTTTCTTCCTTATAGCCTGATTAGCAGCTTCTAAGATAGTATTAAATATAGAAACATTTATTTCATCAATACTCCTACTCATATCCACTTTTAACATTTTTATTTCACTACTATTCCTAAATGTTTCCCAATCTGCTGACCTAAAACACAATTTATTTGCCCCTTTTACATAATACCTTTCTATATTTAACTTTATTTCAATGAAACTAGGATAATGATCACTTCCTATATGTCAGGACTCCTGTTTTTGTGTCTGTGTTTCTGTGTTTGTCTCCCTTCATCCACCAGGAGGCGCCTGGTTCTGGTCCGCCT
>NW_015153419.1:0-1251 GCF_000732505.1 Cyprinodon variegatus | reverse complement strand
GTGTTGTTCAGCATGGGGGTGAGTAGAAAATGAAGGCTAATCATGTTTTGGGTGTACTATTCCTTTAAGCTGCGGACTGCCACTACTTCGACGCCAGGGTGTTTGCCAGTTTAGGGTACTCTAGTAAGGCTGTTTTCGCTGAGCCAAGCTGAGTTTTTGGTCAACCTGAGTTTAACTTTGTTTTATCTTTGGCTCTTGGCAGGAAGTTGCCCTGCTAACTGGATTTCTCGGACCTTCACACCCTGGAGGGATCAACTGAGCTTCAAGTTGAGCTGGGGTTCAAACAGGAGGTTTGGATCCACTTTCCCCAAGAGATCATTTGAGCTTTCCACTGAGAAAGGGATTATTCTCCACTACGACCTGTTCAAGTGCCGCAGGAAAACTGAGTGGCAGTCAGTATCTCCGTTCTCCAACTATCGACCGCATTCTGGGTAAAACCTGTTCAGCCCTCCACCGAATCAGACAAACACTGGAACCACAGCACACAGACAGGAGTCAAGGATACAACAACTTCACTGCAAATGCGAGTCAGCAACCAAAACCTCTTCTCTAAGTTTCACGAGTCAAATTCCCCACTGAGCCTGAACTAACCGCTGTGTCTTCCCCTCACTTTGCAGTTCCGGTTGAGCAGTGTTCAGAGCAGCACTTCTCCCCCTGTTTACTTCCTCAATAAAACCTCAATAAAACCTTTCCCCTGGTCTCTCTGTTCAGTTTTCTGCATTTTTGGGTCAGTACTTTGTAACACCATGACACTATGGTTGTTTTATTTCTTGCCATAAAAAAACCCCTGCCATAATTGATACTAATGTTAACTCAATTGCTGACTCTGTATTATCTCTAAAATTAATCATGGTTCCACTTCCATCATTTAAACATAACAAGTTTTTAACATCTATTATTTCCACATTAAGATTATTATGATGACCCCATAATGAACTATGTCCATTAAAGTCCCCACACCATATAACCTAACCCTCTAAATACACCACAAGTTCCTCCATTCAATCTATTGAAAGTCTTTTACATGGATTATAGAAGTTGATTATTTTAAATGACTTATTTGCTGTCCAAATTTCAGTAACAATGTATTCTAACTCTCTTCCTTTAGCCAATAGTCTAAATTGAATTCCCTGTTTTATGAATATTATACATCCTCCTCCAGATCCTCCATCTCTATCTCTTCCAGAGATGGGAAGTAACGAAGTACAAATACTTCGTTACTGTACTCAAGTAGATTTTTCTGATATTTTT
>NW_015153418.1:8892-11230 GCF_000732505.1 Cyprinodon variegatus | reverse complement strand
CAGAAGTGATTTAAGTTTAATACATGTTTGGATTAGAACTAGACTACAAAAAAAGGTTATGCTGAGATTTTACAGAAAATTAAAGTATGGAAGGAAAAATGTTACTGTGAAGAAAAGAATCAGGGGCTCTAAGGCTCACACTACAGGCAAACCTGACCTAAATTCAATCTTTGTATCTATATCCAATTTTAGCCATCTCCATTTGTGGTTCGAAATCGTATCCATACTGGATAATTTTTAAAGCAACTGCAGCCTAAATGGTCATGCTGCATTTTATCTGACTTTGCTGGCTCTCTATCTACCTCAACAGAGAGGTCTTTTCATTTTTTTTGTGAATTATGGTTTTTAGCATTAAAACACTCAGCAGGAAGCTGATACGGGATAAATGTTGTAAATTAGAATTCATAACGCCCTGCCTTGAAATTTTGAGCACCAATTAAAGTTTTCTCATTCCGACAAATGTTTCCACATGGAATTGTTCTCCATTTTTGTAAATCTAAATGGTAGGCATCAGTCAATGTGGCGTTTGATAACTGACATTTTGGATTTGGGAAGGAAGACAAAGTCTTTACTTTTAAGAATAATCCTAGGACTTTCCCTAAGGTCCATAGAGAAATTGGCCAATTTGCCACCTACAACAGAGGTAATGGCAATATATGCACCAGGAACCACTTGCTTCTACTCTGATACTATTGATTGCTCAAAGCTACTGCTTTCCTTCCAATCAATATGGTTAAAAATATAAAATAAAATAAAAACTAATATTTGAGGCAGGATACCTGTTAAAACTAGGTGAGCAGGAAAGTTTCATTTGTCTTTTCTTTCTCCCCAAAGGGTTTTTTTTTTTTTTCTTTGCATGAATATCTCCAGTATTAAACCTGAAAGTTTTTGCCACTGTGTAATTTCCATAAAGGCGTTTCTGAACAATTCAAGTTAAGAATTAAGAGACTAGCATAGAATATTTTCATGCTTGCACTGTTCTGACAGATGGAAAAATGAAAGCCGTTTCTCAATTCACAAGAACGCTCCTCAAGTACATCTCCTCGCCAAGTATGTTCTTGAGTAGAATGCAAAAAAGTTGAGCTCTGGGGGAACGGGAGCACGCAGCATAAATATGGGTCAGTTGGAACAGATACGTACTTGTGACGTCACCACACGCTCGGCTCGTCTGGAGCTGCATCCTCTTAATAGTCTCTAGATAAAAAAATTCTTACCTTTTTCATTTGGGTGGGGGGGATAATAATTAACACAGTCAGATAAACACAAATGAACATTTTGCCAAATAAAACAAAAAATTTGCCATCATAGCCAGCAGTACTTCACACACGGCTATGCAGAGAGAGGACGGCTGCAGACGAGCTAAACTGCTGTTCTAGATCCGCTGGTTACCGCGGTCCTCTCAACATGTGAACTTTTTTAAAATTATGCATTAAATCGGTAAATGGGCCATATAAAAGTATGTTCTGGACTTATCTTAAAACGTACTTTTATAGAAGGGCAACAGAAAAGAGATCTTTTAACCTAATACTCTGAGCTCTGTGAGCGCTAACCTGGAAGAAGCTGCTGCCGCAGTGCATGCTGGGACAGCTGTCAATCTCAAGAATGGACAGGTCTGCTCTGATGCATGCTGGGTAAAGAGGGAGGGGTGATGACAACATTCAGGGATTTTTTCAGTTCTCAGTCTTTTCTTGTGAACTGGAACAGTACTAGGGCTGAGGCTAACGATGTTTTTCGAGTACACGAGCACATGAGAACGCAAAAGTACACATATTGAGAAACGGCCAGAATTCAGACCAAGTTGTTGTTAAACAGGATGTTTTAAACCAAGCACAGAATGTAGCCTATGGCAAAAATGTCAGTTATGCAACAAGAGGCGCCGACAGAACAGAGATGACTGATGGCATAATTGGCTATACTTCAATACCTTCCAGGGGAGAGTACCTTGACTTGTATACAGCATATGTTCAGGTATGCTCTCCTGTAAATTAAACTGCTATTGGATAATGCAGAAATTCCCCCATCTGTAACTATAAAATGCTGTGCTGGTTATACTGACATTTTTACCAAATGAACTACAGGGTAAGAAACAGAGGGGCCAAAAGTATTCATATTTGACTCAACTAGGAGTATAAATCCTACTGTCTTAAAACATGTTCGTCGAAGTTTATCAGCTTTTTAATCAAGTAAAATTTTAAAATTAGCATTTTAAGCATATAATCTTTACTGCACTACCATAGTAAGGAAACATTTTCTACAATTCTGGTTAAAAATTACCACATTTAAGTTACTTAAATTTGACACTGTTGCCATTAGTTATAAATCTAATACTGCATCATAT
>NW_015153418.1:4893-7632 GCF_000732505.1 Cyprinodon variegatus | reverse complement strand
GGCCATAATTATACTGGATAGTAGAGAAATGATTATGATTTTTTTTTTTTTTTTTTTAGGTTTATGTGGCAGCATTCTCAATTTCTGGTTATGCTTGGGCATCTTGGAGAAATCGCTATAAACCGTTCAACCCTGTTCTTGGAGAAACCTATGAAAATCACCGGGAAGACAGGGGATTCCATTACATCAGTGAACAGGTAATATCAAAAGAAGTCATATGAGATTCATATTTAAAGAAGATGTGAAAAAAGTGTTTTATATACCTCGGCAGGTTAGCCACCATCCACCCATCTCAGCCTGTCATGCAGAGTCAGAAAATTTTACTTTCTGGCAAGGTAGGAACTTATTTATTGTATAGCTGAATATAACTGGCATAGAGAGTTAACAACTGTTTCTGTTCATAGATCAGAGGTGGAAAAACAAGTTTTGGGGAAAGTCGGTGGAGATAATCTCAACTGGATTGGTCAACGTTTCCCTGCCAAGGTGAGTCCCTGCCACTCTGATATACAAAAAAGAAATAGCCAGATGTAATATCTTCATTTGAGCCCACACTTCTATTGCTTACATGCATGTTCAATCAGCTTCAAGTGGCCCATGTTTTATGCATGGTGGTTTTGCCATAAAAGGATAAAGCAAACACACCTACATAAGTAGAGTTTTCTCTACACTTTTGCTGACCTGGAGGTCATGAAAACTTNGTGGTTTTGCCATAAAAGGATAAAGAAAACACACCTACATAAGTAGAGTTTTCTCTGCACTTTTGCTGACCTGGAGGTCATGAAAACTTACCCTTGTGTTGTGGCTGTATTTGTTTATCAAATCGAGGCCTAATTCCAAACAAGCCCCGAATACTAACCATGAGCACTAACCCTCTGTCTGCGTATTTCAACGGAGGTTTTCGCCACATTAGGTACTACCCCAAACCACATAGTGGGTAGGGGGAGTGGACTGTCCAGCCCTCAAATAGTGAGTCTGGATCAGTGCTGCCTGGCTGGAATTTGGCAGCAGGTGTAACAGCAACTTATTGGTGGAGGAATAAGGTTCTTCCAAATTCTGCGCTGACAGAATCACAACTTGGGTATATGAAAGAGTGTAGTTAATTCCAAAAAGGAAGGTCCTCTTTGAAATAGTTTTATCTGAACATGTACATTTGTTCTGAGAAAGAGGCAAATGTTTGTGTTTTATGTCATCCTGCGCCACAGAGCTACAGCAACAAACACGGGATGTCCCTGTGTTGCCAGAACAATGGTTATGGGGGGCCGTTTGTAAAGTTAAGCAGTCAAAAATTAGGAGCAATATTTATGATTTAGTGTGTTTTAGGAGGAAAAATAAGGGGGTGCCAGCTAAATATTTAGCTATTATGCAAATGTACTTCCCAAAAAGCAGAGGTGAACTACCAAAGTAAAAGCTTGGGAATCTATATTACAATACATGTCTTGGCCTCGCTAAGAGTTAGCTATCCAAGCAGCTAAACAGATACTCAGCAACTCCACAAAAGCAGATTCTTTGTTGTGAATTTACTGAATCTTTACTTTGTGAAAAGACGTTGCTTGAACAAGCATGGAAAGAAACTGTAACACATTAGGAGTGGAAGATGAAGGCAGCTGTCTCTGCTGCAGACAGGCTCAAACTGACTCCTGTAACACATCCTCTAACAACTTCCTGTCTAGCTGGATGTCAAAATAAAGGCCTCTAAAAATCGATTTTTATAATACGAATCAGAATAACAAGTAGTTACATTAGTCTTACTAAAAATGTAAGCCAATGAAAGTAGCATAAAAGAAAAATATAAAACAACAATATACACTAATATTTCCATAGCTGCGACTGGGACTTCATTGGGAGTGACCCTCGGTCAAGGATTAGTAATAAGGGGCTGGTTTGTGTTTCAGCCTGAGTCGCTGTGAAGAGAAAGCATTAGCTAACTTTTTTCCATCTTGATTTCATTCACTACCAAACCATGAATGTCATGTAGACATCACAAAAATATTTGAGTAAAATAACAAAATCAATTCTGTGTATGTAGGTATGGGGATCACTACGAATGGNCTGTGTATGTAGGTATGGGGATCACTACGAATGGAATAAGGCAGTGACCTGCATCCACAATGTACTGAGCCAACAACGCTGGTTGGAGCATTATGGCGAGGTGGTCATCAGAAATACAAAAAGTGACGTGTGCACCTGCAAGATGACCTTTGTCAAGGCAAGATATGATCATGGATGCATATTTTATTTTTCATTTTAATTTATTTTTGACTTGAGTGTTACAAATCAAATTTTTTGTTTTGATTTTCTTTTTTAGTCTCGCTATTGGAGCTCGGAGAACAGTAAGAACGAGATTCAGGGTGTTGTTTTGGACAAGGCTGGAGAGGTGGTCCATCGTTTTGGAGGCTTCTGGCATGAAGGCATCTTCTGCGACACCATGACTACACCAACCTGCATCTGGAAGCCCAGTGAGCAAATATTTTTTTTCTTTTTTTTGCATTAAGTTTTTACTGAAAGGAAAAGTCCAGTCAACAAGAAATAAACAATAGGTCACTATTTATACATAAAACTAATACGTTTGCAGTGTTTAATAAATTTAGCATTAATCAGTAAAAAATATGAATAATTTTCGTTGCAATTAGAGTCCAGGAGCGGCCATTTTTGCCCAAATATAGTACCTCACTCCTGCCATCTTCCGGCAGTGACGTCACGGTGCGGTAAGCCTAGCGCCATTCTCCCCGCTTTACAAGC
>NW_015153418.1:0-1465 GCF_000732505.1 Cyprinodon variegatus | reverse complement strand
CCTAGAGCAGAGGTAATGGATTAGCAGACTGTGGTCCAGATCCGGACCCAACCTAATTTAAAGGGGTCATAGAATGCAAAACAGAGTTTCAGTTGTCATAGATGAATGACCCTAGTTCAATGGGTGAAATGGATGTACAGAGAAGTTCAAACCCCATCGACACCTTTCTCTACAAATTTCTCGCATGGGATTTCTCTACCATAAAACGTGTGAATCCAAATGAAGCACCGAACTGATGTCAATTCAGGGATGTTGCCTTATGTGGTTCTGGCCTGTACTTTTGTCACACCCCAAAATTGACATACAGTCCAGCCCACTGGTTCACTGGCCCAAGAACATGAATAGAGGTAGATGTAAGACACCAGTTTAGCCTATCGTTGGATTTACTTCTACAAGAATTACAAAGCAGGCAATTTTACAACCACAAGCTGGAAGTATGATTCTGCTGCTAAGCTGTTGATAGTAATGCTAGCATAACTGGTCTGGACTGGGCATTCAAACTGAGCCATCAGCTCCGGGGCTGGTCCGGGGACCCCGGCGGAAAGGGACAGAGCGACCAAACCCAACCCGATGACGTTATGCTTCCCTCCGCCTGCCTTACCACCAGTGTAGGGTCGGCTTTGGTCGCTCCGTCCCAAGCTGGCTCCCTGCCCCCGTCCATCTAACTAATTACTTTATAACGCAGTTACCATTGCCGACACCACGTTACTGCACGTTACTCAGGTCTCACCATGAACCTTTTTTTCATGATAGGACTTGCGCGCCTTGTGATGAGAGCGTGGAGGATAAGATTTGCTGATGTATAGTAAGATTCCGTCTGTCAGTTGGGTAGGTGGGTGTTTTCGCTGGCGGTTGTTAACGTACAGCATACACAGAGAGATGGAAAGTGAGGAGGACTCCAGCAGCAAAACAGCATTTTCCAGATGGAAATACTGGTGTTACATCGAGCTGCGTTTCCCAATCAGATACGGCTTCCCCTGCATCTCCAGACAGCGCAGTCGGCACGTTCACCGCGCAAGCAACAGGAAACGCGCATGCTCACTAAAGGCGTGTAACAGCCACCCTGTGCTCGCGCCACAGGGGAACTAAGGAGAGCGTGAAAGATCAAATGTTACCCTATATGGAGAAAGGGAGAAATCAGGATGGATGGATGCTGCAGTATCTATAACAACCCAAACACACAGTATTTCAGAATTAGACATCCCCAGTTATTAATTTCATACACTGACCAGATCTGAGCGCCCTGTTAAAAAACTTCACACCCATGAGTAGAGGTAATGCGGCCTGATGATATTTACACCGCATGAGATAGTGTTCCCCCATGTTAAGCAAGGGAAACACTATCTGACAGGCAGAGATGGCAAAAGTACTCACTTTCCGTACTTCAGTAAAAGTACAGATACTTGTGTTAAAAAATACTCTGGTAAAAGTGGAAGTACTGATTAAACTTCTTTACTCAAGTAAA
>NW_015153417.1:9301-11275 GCF_000732505.1 Cyprinodon variegatus | reverse complement strand
TTTTACATCTGTTTCTATCTCTCCAACAAAAGAAGTTTATTTTCACTTCAAGTTTCAAACTGAGAGCTGAAACAAATAATCGGATTAACTGGGATTATTTGTTATAAATTGATTACTAAAATAATCGTCAACTAATTTAGTAATAGATAGTGGAGTATAGAGAGTGTAAAACGTGCTTTTGGCTGACAGAGTGACCCACACAGGGCAGGAATTATATCAAAATAAAAAAAATTAATAGATAATAGAATTATCATTTAAAATAAAACATATATATATATTTTTCATCTGTCAATATGCTCTACCCTGAATTCCTAAAATGGAAAAGTTTTAGTTTCACCTGGTTTAATGTTATAAAAAGTCTTCTTTAAGGAACCTTTGGCTTTCCAATTATTAATCAATTAATCGAAAAAATAATCAACACATTAAATGATTTGCAAATAATGTGTTAGTTGCAGCAAGGGCTGAAATAAGTAATCAGATTAATTGTGATTAATCGATTAATAAAAATAATTGCTAACTTATAGAGAAATCAATTGTTAACTGGAGTGTAGAGGCTCGTTAACATAGCTTTAGCTGACATAGCAACTCATTTAGAGCAGTAATTATATCAAGATTGTAAAAAAAATATGTAAACATTTTGCATTTAAGATAAAACAAACTTTCGTCTGTCAATATGCTCTATCCAGAACTCCTAAAATGGAAAAGTTTTAGTTTCACCTGGTTTAATGTTATAAAAAGTCTTCTTTAAGGAACCTTTGGCTATCCTATTATTAATCAATTAATCGAAAAAATAATCAACAGATTAATTGATTTGCAAAAAATGTGTTAGTTGCAGCCCTAACTGAGACTTTCAGCAGAGAATTTATTTGGGTCAATTTACAGTGAGATTAACAGATAATGAATCTGAACAAGTTTTGCTCAAACAAGCCTTAAAAACAGACGGAATGGTTCAGAGATCCAGAATCAGACTGATGATGTCATTATCCCAACCAACTGAAGCCCACCATCAATGGATTCATTAAAAAATTGTAATTAGACCAGCAAGACAAAAGGAAACATGCAATATTCCACAATATTGGTGACAGTTGTGATCAAATTATGACTTGAATTAAATAATAAAACAATAAACCATCAAAAAATGACAAATGTTAAAGATGTGACTTGTTTTTCTGCTTTGAGTCAAGACACAAACAGAAACACTTCCTGGTTTGAGTTTCCAGCAAACATCAACCCCAGAAACTGAGCCGTTTATCCATCAACTAGAAAACATTGAATGAATGTATTTCATTTCAAAAAGTTGCCTTTTGGGCGACATCTGCTTGGTTGGATTTTTCTTAATGACTTCCCCGCTTTACAGCCTCCATTTCTTGTAAAACATTTTTATGCTGCGTTAAACAAGTTTCACCAAATATATTGCAGGCACACAGAGCCTGTATGCGGCGCGCTTTAATATCCAGCTAAAAAATGTATTGCAGTCCAGGCAGTTTTTCGCAATATGCATTTTACGTGAAGGGATGATGATAAACTTGGAGCTTATTGTGCAGCACTAATGTGAGAGCACGTGTTGGATCAGACCAAGTTCCTTTATGGTTCATAACATTTTAACTTCATTCTATACCGGAAATCTCACAACACAATATAAGCCCTGAACCTCTGTGGAAAACTCTGAAAAGATGGAGAAGAAACAAGACAGACATGATTATGGATCATTTTTAAACTGCCTTTTCTATAAAAGAACTAATAACTTTAAGTTGATAAAGGTTTATATATTTGAAAAAAGGGTATTAAATAAAGGAAATTGTCTATCATTGTGGAATCCAGCATCTCTTTTTCACTTTTTGAAGGTTATTTCAGGAGCAGAGTTTTTCTTCTGTCAAAAATTCCAATAAAAATCCTTAAATCACGGCCCGTAATAACTGTTAATCAAGCAGGTTTCAGAAAAAGCTACAACTTACATGAAACATTTATAGTAAA
>NW_015153417.1:6258-8865 GCF_000732505.1 Cyprinodon variegatus | reverse complement strand
TCATTTTAATATTTTGTGAATTTACTTTTTACAAATAACACTAAGTGTTGCAGATCTGGTCTCCGGGGATTGTCAAGGTTGATTGGTCCTTAATAGAGCAAGTTACCAATCAATTGCATACCCCTTACAAATGGAGCCCCTGTCCCTCAGTGAGGTCTAGAAGCAATTCAATTCAGTTTATTTCTATAGCGCCAAATCACAACACATGTCCTCTCAAGGCACTTTACAGTTCAAACAGATCATCCAGTCAAAATTATTCAAAGTTTTCTATCTAAGGAAAACCAGTTGATTGCATCGACTCATTGACTCAAAGGCAATCCCTCACACTAAGCATGCTTGTAGCGACAGTGGAGAGGAAAAGCTCCCTTTTAACAGGAGGAAACCTCCAGCAGAACCAGGTTCAGTGTGAGCGGCCATCTGCTGAGGCCCACTGGGGTTCAAGAGACAGAAGCAGAGATAGAAAAATCAACTGTAAAAGGCGTCCCCATCCAGGAAACACACAGCCAGGCAGACGAGTTCTGAGCCAGAGGATAAAGAGAGCACATCCAGCCAGAGAAACAGGACTACACTGAAAAACAGGCCGATCTTCAACATCTATATAAGGTGCTGATGGCAGCAGCACAGCTGTTATTTCTCTCCAGGATTTTCCAGGTTGCCTGTTGAGCTGGATGACAGTTGCCTTTTGTATCTCTGCTTCTGTCTCCTTGAACCCCAGTCGCCCTGTGCAGATGGCTGCTCCCATTGAGCCTGGTTCTGCAGGAGGTTTCTTCCTGTTAAAAGGGAGCTTTTCCTCTCCACTGTCGCTACAAGCATGCTTAGTGTAAAGGAATTGCCTTTGAATCAATGAGTCGAGGCAGTCAGCTGTTTTTTTTCTCAGAAATGTTTGAACCAATCTGGCTGTATGATTTGGTTGATTTTTCTCTGTAAAGTGCCTTGAGATGACATGTGTTGTGAATTGGTGTAATAGAAATAAACTGAATTTAAAGGAGCCGTGGACCGCAAAGTTACCACAGGACTCTTTCTGATCAGCTATCTGATTGGTCAAGTTCAAACGATGGATNGTTCGTGATCAACCAAAGCCTTTTACATCTGTTTCTATCTCTCCAACAAAAGAAGTTTATTTTCACTTCAAGTTTCAAACTGAGAGCTGAAACAATTAATCGGATTATTTGTTATAAATTGATTACTGAAATAATCGTCAACTAATTTAGTAATAGATTAATCGTTAACTGAAGTATAGAGACTGTAAGACATGCTTTTAGCTGACAGAGCGACCCACACAGGGCAGAAATTATATCAAAATTGAAAAAAATTATAGATAATAGATTTATCATTTAAAATAAAAAATATATACGGTATATATTTTTCATCCGTCAATATGCTAAGTTTTATTACTTCTTCCTACTCCTTTTCGAACATGATATGTACATATGTTTTTTTCTTTTTCTTCTTTTTTCTTTTGTTTTGTTATGACTTAATTAATTTACTTATATTTGCTTTTTATTAAGTGTTCGAAATAAATTATCAATAAATAAACAATAAAAATGCTCTACCCAGAATTCCTAAAATGGAAAAGTTTTAGTTTCACCTGATTTAATGTTATAAAAAGTCTTCTTTAAGGAACCTTTGGCTATCCAATTATTAATCAATTCATCAAAAAAATAATCAACAAATTAATCGATTTTGCAAAAAAATTGTTAGAGGAAGGGCTGAAATAAGTAATCAGATTAATTGGGATTAATCGATAATTAAAAATAATTGTTAACTTATATAGAAATCAATTGTTAACTAGAGTGTAGAGGCTCGTTAAAATAGCTTTAGCTGACATAGCAACTCATTTAGAGCAGTAAATATATCTAGATTGTAAAAAATATGTAAACATTTTGCATTTAAGATAAAACAAACTTTTTTGTCTGTCAATATGCTCTATCCAGAATTCCTAAAATGGAAAAGTTTTAGTTTCACCTGGTTTAATGTTATAAAAAGTCTTCCTTAAGGAACCTTTTGCTATCCAATTATTAATCAATTAATCGAAAAAATAATCAACGGAATAATCGACCTGCAAAAGAATTGTTAGTTGCAGCAAGGGCTGAAATAAGTAATCAGATTAATTGGGATTAATCGATTATCAAAAAAAAAATGTTAATTTATATAGAAATCAATTGTTAACTGAAGTGTAGAAGCTTGTTAACATAGCTTTAGCTGACATAGCAACCCATTTAAGCAGCAAATATTTCAAGATTTTAAAAAACCAGGTAAACATTTTGCATTTAAGATAAAACAAACTTTTTCATCTGTCAATATGCTCTATCCAGAAGAAAAAGTCTTCTTTAAGGAACCTTTGGCTATCTGATTATTAATCGATTAATCGAAAAATAATTGACAGATTAGATTAGATCGATTTGCAACTGAGACAATCAGCAGAGAATTTATTTTGGGTCAACCTTCAGTGAGATTAACAGATAATGAATCTTAAAACAAGTTCTGCTCAAACAAGCCTTAAAAACAGACGGAATGGTTCAGAGATCCAGAATAAGACTGAGGATGTCATTATCCCAACCAGCTGAAGCCCACCATCAATGGATTCATTAAAAAATTGTAATTAGA
>NW_015153417.1:0-1407 GCF_000732505.1 Cyprinodon variegatus | reverse complement strand
TCATTTTAATATTTTGTGAATTTACTTTTTACAAATAACACTAAGTGTTGCAGATCTGGTCTCCAGGGATTGTCAAGGTTGATTGGTCCTTAATAAAGCAAGTTACCAATCAATTGCATTCCCCTTACAAATGGAGCCCCTGTCCCTCAGTGAGGTCTAGAAGCAATTCAATTCAGTTTATTTCTATAGCGCCAATTCACAACACATGTCATCTCAAGGCACTTTACAGTTCAACCAGATCATCCAGTCAAAATTATTCAAAGTTTTCTATCTAAGGAAAACCAGTTGATTGCATCGACTCATTGACTCGAATACAATCCCTCACACTAAGCATGCTTGTAGCGACAGTGGAGAGGAAAACCTCCAGGCTCAGTGTGAGCGGCCATCTGCTGAGGCCGACTGGGGTTCAAGGAGACAGAAGCAGAGATACAAAAAGCAACTGTAAAAGGTGTTACTTCTCCCCTGCATATCCCACTCCTTTTATTCCGACACTTTGCAGTGACCCTCAGTGTCTTGGGGCATTTTCTACTTGGGTGTCTGGGGTCTGCCGGTGCTATAAAGTGCGTCATCCTATTAAATAACCTCTATTTGGCACAACTGTCATATAATAACTCATGCACAAAATTTAAGATGTCTGTGTTTTTTCATTAATCCATTTGAGCTTGTCCAACCAAGGTTGGTAGCCTAAAGCTGTTTTGATGAGTCAAGCAGCAAATTATGTTAATATATTAAACTCTTTTAAAAATGGCACATCATCTTAATTAGCTTATGTCTCATACGTTTAAATTAATCAACTGTAAAAGGCGGCCCCGTCCAGGAAACACACAGCCAGGCAGACGAGCTCTGAGCCAGAGGATAAAGAGAGCACATCGAGTCAGAGAAACAGGACTACACTGAAAAACAGGCCGATCTTCAACATCTACAAGCAAAGGTGTTGATGGCAGCAGCACGGCTGATATTTCTCTCCAGAATTCTCCGGGTCGCCTGTGGAGCTGGATGACCGTTGCCTTTTATATCTCTGCTTCTGTCTCCTTGAACCCCAGTCGGCCTCAGCAGATGGCCGCTCACATTAAGCCTGGTTCTGGTGGAGGGTTCTTCCTGTTAAAAGGGAGTTTTCCCTCTCCACTGTCGCTACAAGCACGCTTAGTGTGAGGGATTGCCTTTGAATCAATGAGTCGAGGCAATCAGCTGGTTTTCCTTAGAAATCTTTGAACCAATCTGGCTGTATGATTTGGTTGATTTTTCTCTGTAAAGTGCCTTGAGATGACGTGTTGTGAATTGGTGTAACAGAAATAAACTGAATTTAAAGGAGCCGTGGACCGCAAAGTGACCACAGGACTCTTTCTGATCAGCTATCTGATTGGTCAAGTTCAAACGATGGATCTTACAGCTCTGGGAGATGTCAAA
>NW_015153416.1:9629-11281 GCF_000732505.1 Cyprinodon variegatus | reverse complement strand
CATCAAGCATTATGTCTGTTTTAGAGACTAAACAAGCTTCCATCATTTTCCACCAATGTGTTCCTGTTCCTCCCAAACATCTCACATCTTTATCAATGAAGCTGAGTGCTCCACATCTCTGCCTTCATGGAGCCCATCTACATTAAGATCCACAAATTTTGAGATTAAAGTTTTAGTATTAAACTGAAATAATATTCAAAAATCAGTTAACTTTTTGTCCAGAATTCTGACTAAATTCTGACAATAAAAAAGTCAGAATTCTGAGAAAAAAGTCTAAGTTCTGAGAAAAAAGTTAGAATTTTGACTTTTTCCCATACTAAACTGAAATAATATTTAAAAATCAGTTAATCTTTTTTTCCCCAAAATTCTGACTAAATTCTGACAATAAAAAAAGTCAGAATATTGACTTTTTCCCATACTAAACGTAAATAATTTTTAAAAATCTGTTAACTTTTTTTCCAGAATTCTGACTAGATTCTGACAATACAAAAAGTCAGATTTTAGACTTTTTCCCATACTAAACTGAAATAATATTTAAAAATCCATTAATCTTTTTTTTCCAGAATTCTGACTAAATTCTGACAATTAAAAATTCAGAATTCTGAAAAAAAGTCAAAATTCTGAGAAAGTCAGAATATTGACTTTTTCCCATACTAAACTGAAATAATATTTAAAAATTCGTTAATCTTTTTCCCCCCCAGAATTCTGACTAAATTCTGACAATAAAAAAGTCAGAATTCTGAGAAAAAAAAGTCAGAATTGTGACTTTTTCCAATACTAAACTGAAATAATATTTCAAAATCAGTTAACTTTTTTTTTCCAGAATTCTGACTAAATTCTGACAATAAAAAAAGTCAGAATTCTGAGAAAAAAGTCAGAATTTTGACTTTTTCCCATATTAAACTGAAATAATGTTTAAAAAATCTGTTAACTTTTTTTTTCCAGACTTCTGACTAAATTCTGACAATAAAAAAAGTCAGAATTCTGGGAAAAAAGTCAGAATATTGACTTTTTCCCATACTAAACTTAAAATAATATTTAAAAATCAGTTAACCTTTTTTTTTTCCAGAATTCTGACTAAATTCTGACAATGAAAAGGAAAGAATTTTGAGATTAGTCAGAATTCTGTGAAAAAAGTTAAAGTTCTGAGAAAAAAAGTCAGAATATTGACTTTTTCCCATAATAAACTGAAATATTTAAAATTCAGTTAACCTTTTTTTTTTCTTCAGAATTCTGACTAAATTCTGACAATAAATAAAGTCAGATTTCTGAGAAAAAAGTCAGAATATTGACTTTTTCCCATACTAAACTGAAATAATATTTAAAAATCAGTTAACTTTTTTTTTCAGAATTCTGACTAAATTCTGACATTAAAAAAAGTCAGAATTCAGAGATTAAAGTCAGAATTCTGAGAAAAAAAAGTCAGAATTTTGACTTTTTCCCATTTTAAACTGAAATAATGTTTAAAAAATCTGTTAACTTTTTCCCCCCAGAATTCTGACTAAATTCTGACAATAAAAAAGTAAGAATTTTGAGATTAAAGTCAGAATTCTGTGAAAAAAGTTAAAGTTCTGAGAAAAAAAAAGTCAGAATATTGACTTTTTCCCATAGTAAACTGAAATAATATTTAAAATTCAGTTAACCTTTTTTTT
>NW_015153416.1:3155-8144 GCF_000732505.1 Cyprinodon variegatus | reverse complement strand
CACATCCAGTTAGTCACAGTCAGAGAAACAGGACTACACTGGAAAACAGACAGATCTCCAACATCTAGAAACAAAGGTGTTGATGGCAGCAGCACAGCTGATATTTCTCTCCAGGATGGAGTCACACAGCAAAGTGCAGTCAGTCTGTCTTCCTAACCAAGGGACACATGAGCTACAGGTGAATCTATAGAGCTCAGAGCGAGTCCTCTGGAACTAGGGGCACTTTCTAGTTAAACTCCAGCCTAATTTTAACCCTTTATAGGGCACTCAGTGAAATACTTTGAAAAACAAAATTTCAAGCCAATAGTGTTATTGGAGTAGAAGACAAGAGCTGATTACTTTTGTTAGATTCAAAAACATGGATATTTTGATGGCAAAAATGAATGTCAATGTAAGAAGAAACGCCAACTTTCCTGATTTTATTATGAAAAATAACAAAAGTGCTTCTATAAGAAATTCATGAAAAACACTCAGAGTAAAAGAAATAACATTTTTTTTTGGTCCAACACAACCTTAGAGGCATTAATGCTGATACTAGTACATTTTTCATTTTGTTAACTTTAATATATACATATTTATATTGTTAATTAGGCTTATGAACTTTTTTTCTTGACTTGTTAACTGTTTTCCAACTTATTTTCCAGTATGTAATATATCATTAAGGGTTCATCTAATTGGTCAGATGCTAAAATAAGATGTACAGCCATGTAGCAGCATATTTGCTGAAGGACTGGGTATAGATCTTGTGCTTCTAGAGCTCACTGAGGGACGGGGAATAAGAGGAATGCAAGTGATCAGAAACAGTAACTTGCCTTATAAAGGGTTTTAAGAGTTTTTTTCCCTCGTTGGAGAAAGGAAAGTGGGGGTTCAATGATCTTTGCTCTCACTGACGCTCCAATCCTGGCACCAGGAGCCATCAGCTGGCCGGAACAAGGCAGCTCTGCGTGTCGCACACAGCCTGCAGTGTCCCCCTCAGCTGTGCTCCAACTGTCTGCTGTTTGCAAAGATTATTTCGGGGGAAAGTTGAATTGATCTGTTTGGTTGCAGCTGCAGAATTAGTTTGTCTCTAACATAACTTCTCCTGTTCTTCTTACATGTTAGCTAGTCCGTCATGGAGCTGCTGATCTCTGCAGAGTATTTATTGATACACCAATCAATCTGTTGGTGATCAGAGGCTTAAAAAAAACCCAGCAAGGCAGAGTTTTTGTTTTTGTTCTCCTTTCAGTAAAATTTGCAAACAGTCAAAGAAGCTCCAGCGAGCCGGTTCTACTCAGAGGAAGTCATTTTATTCTTTTTGTTGCTGGAAGCCATACTGTTTTTTTAAACTCTCCTTTTGAAGCTTCGTCTATTGTTAGTCTTAACAAAACTGTGCTGCAAAGATCATAAGAGCCCGTGACCAATCAAATATTAGATCACAAAAGGCTACGAGGCTGGAGAGGAGAGGAGAGGGTTAGGCTGGAACCAGGAAGGTGATCTGATGAAGATAAAGCCTTGATAACGCTCCACAGAGCCACCATCTTTAGTAGAACTTGACTCTGTTCCTTCAAGAAGGGAAAAAAAAACAGTAATTCATCAAATGTTTTCATGATATAAATGACGTTTGTCTCCCTGCTGCAGCTGCAGCTTGTCTAATATTTGTGAATTTGTTTTACAGTAAACTTGTTCCTGTGCTTGTTTCCTTCTCAGGAGTGGGAAAGAGCAGTCTCCTTTTGCGGTTCGCAGACAACACATTTTCAGGTTGGTGGTTCCGCCTCTGCTCAGACGGGCCGGGCCTCTATGGAGGGCCGCCATGAAACACGTTAGAACCACAGACCTCAGTGGGACATACTGGGTGATTTCTATGTGACAGACCAACACAAAGCGGTGAATGGGGAGGAGAGCAAGTGCTTTTTAGGATTTTAAATGGATGATAACATACGGAGAATGCAGCTATAGCCGTGCTCTGGATGCTACAAACATCTGGAGGATATGCTGGGGAAGATTCTCTGTCATCCAGGTCATAGTCATTCCAAACAATCTACTGAAATTTGTTTCCAAGTTTGAAGACGTTCCACTTCCCATCCAGGAAACTTTTTCAATTAAAAATGTCAGAAATAGTGTTGAGTTTTAGTTTTTTTGTTTTGAAAACATGCAAATAGAAACGGACGAACGGGTCCACCTCTTCGGAACGGGGAGCGATTGGCTTCTTTGTTAGCCTGCAATGCCCCATACCTGCTTATGTCTCTGAAAGGGGGTCGTTTTCTGCGTGTTTTCTAAACAAAAAAAACCAGGCTTTGTTGGGCTACTGTATAAAACCTGGAACTCAACGCTATTTCTGACATTTTGAATTGAAAAAGCTTCCTGACTGGGAAGAGAAATGTCTTCAAACTTCGGAACAAGCCATGGATTTTTACTTTTTTGGAACATCTGGAGGATGTTCGACTCTCGAGCTGAAACAACTAACCGGATTAATTGAATTAATTGATTAATTTTTAACTTGATAGTATAGTAGATAGTATAGAGACTCTAAAACATGCCTTTAGTTGACAGAGCGACCTACTTAGAGCAGGAATTATACCAAGATTATAAAACAAAACATAAATGTTATGCATTTAAGAAAAAAAACTGTTCGTCTGTCAATCTAATCTATATAGAACTCCTCAAGTGGAAAAGTTTTAGTTTCACCTGGTTTAATTTCTTCTTTAAGGAACTTTAAATTATTGATTAATCTAAAAAGCGATTAACTGATTTGAAAAATATCGCTAGTTGCAGTCCTAGTTGGCTCCTATGGTCCTCAACTGTGTGGCCTGCATGTAGGTTGCTGTGGAGCACGGTGGTGGCAGCATCATGCTGGAGTGACATTCAGGAAGGAAAGCTGTTAAAGGCGGAGGTCTGGATCAAACCCGACTGGGTCAGTACCTAAACATGGCCTCCCTCCAGTTCAGAGCTCCCTGGTGTTGGTCCGTCACCTGGAAGTCCAATAAAACCCAACGAAGCTTGTGGATCCAATGTGACAAAATGCAGAAGTGTCTGAAAAGCTTTTGTTCTCTACACCCGTCTGTGTCTGCTTCCAGGTAGCTATATCACCACGATAGGAGTGGACTTCAAGATCCGGACGGTGGAGATCAACGGGGAGAAGGTGAAGCTGCAGATCTGGGACACGGCGGGCCAGGAACGCTTCCGAACCATCACCTCCACGTAAGTAGAGAGCCGTCTTCATGCCACCGATCGAAGCGTGCAGCCACAGGAAGCCGTTTGTGGTCGTCAGATTAGAAACGACACGAGGAAGCAGTTAGCAGGCGGCTAGGCTAACTGTGTGAAACTGGGTGGGATTCCCCACAGATCCTAATTACAGACACAGGAGGGAGGCTCCCAGCTGCAGAGCTGCATGACGCTAACAGCCTGGCTGCTTCATCCATGTTTGTTTTGATCTTCTTCATGAAACAGCATTTAGGATGATCTGTGTTTTACAAACTGGAACCCTTTAGCTCCACGAACGTCTGCATGGACCACCTGATTGGACGCCCCTCCTCCCTCCAGAAATCCTCTAACTTCATTCCTTATTATTCGCTCTGTGACTTAGTGCCCTGTCCCACCATCCCGATTTATCCAGCGCCTGCCTGACGTCCCAGAATCTCCTAAAACGCTGGCATATGCTGAACTTTCTATTTATTCTTTTCAATTTTACCTGAGTGAAATTGGCCCCCCCACCTTCTTCAAATCAGACAAAATGGGTGTCAATTAACTCAGCTCCGTTTGTGCTGCTTTGGATTTGAAGATATTAATGAAAATGTAAAGGTTAAAAGGTCAACCAGCTCCCCCACCTTCTTCAAATCAGACAAAATTAGTGTCAAACGTTTGTGCAGCAAAAATTTTCATTTGTGCCGCTTTCATTTTTTTACAGTGTTATAAATTATAAGTTGCTAACCTATGATTACAGAATTATATAATCACAGGTTAGAAACTAATTTATGTGAAATTCAGAGTTTCAGAATGAACAAATGTTCACTGACCTTTGATGGCTTCTACAAACAATTATTAATATCATTAAAATGATAGCAGTACAAAAAATATATGTATTTTAAGATATGTATTTTTAAATTTTTAATATATTTATTTAAAATATTTTATATTTAAAATTAATTTTAAAATTTTATATTTTTGTATGGCAAAAATTTTCATCTGTACTTCTATCATTTCAATGATATTAATAATATTTTGTAGAGGTCATCAAAGGTCAGAAGCTGCACAAACCAGCACAAACATAGCCGAGTTATTTGACACCCACTTTGCCTCATTTGAAGAAGGTGGGGGGGCTGGTTGACCTTTTGACCTTTACATTTTCATTAATACATTCAAAGCTAAAGCAGCTCAAACGCCAATTTTTGCTGCACAAACGGAGCCAAATTGATTGACACCCATTTCGTCTGATTTGAAGAAGGTGGGGGGGCTGGTTGACCTTTGATCTCTAGAAACATTTCTTTATATCTTTAAAATGATAGCCGCACAAAGGAAAATTTTTGCTGCACAAACGTTTGACACTTATTTTGTTAGATTTGAAGAAGGTTGGGGGGCCAACTTCACTCAGGTTTCAATTTTAGGCGTGAACGTAGAATATTCATAACGAGTCCAGAACTAATGTCTAATGACATCCTAACTTATGCATAATGCACGGTAGCATAATGGGCATTATGAAGCAGCAGTTGAAGCTGCTTCCCTCAGGAGCAGCGATGATGCTGCCCGCCCAAAAAAGAAAAACAGAAAAAAGAAAGAAGGTTTTTGGTGGCAGCAGATTAAGGCCCCGTCCACACGAAGTCGAACCCTGGCCTAAACGCACAAATTTTTCACCAAACCAGCCTCTCATCCACACGAAGCCGGCGTTTCGGGGGTCTGTAAACGATCTTTTTTTTTATTAAGCCTTCAGAGTGGGAAGATTTTGAAACGCCTTTTCGCGTTTCCATCTTTAAGCTCTAACCGCATTTTTTTTCTTACACGCATGCGTCATAGCGT
>NW_015153416.1:0-2166 GCF_000732505.1 Cyprinodon variegatus | reverse complement strand
TGGCATAACTGTAAACGCACCATGAAAGCTAGCAAGATGGGCCAGCAGGGAATCACTCAGAGAAGAATATAAGAGATTATTATTGTCATTTTAAGACTGAAAGATGTGGATAAGTACAAGAATCATGAGCACTTTAGTGAGGCTGTTTTCTTAGGAGGGAGGCTTTGATAGATATGTTTGATGTTATTTATTTACAGTTTCAAAGAAGATACCTCCTCCATTTTTAGAAAAAGAAAGTAAAATAAAGCATAAAAGTGTAGAAACAGCACAAAGTAGAGAAGGAGGTTAGAGTTTAGTCAGACGTTTATTATCAGTATCATTATAAAGAGGAAGACAGAAGAAATACATAGAGTGTTAATAAGCACAAGTACAGTATATTAGAGAAAGATTTCTTGCAGTATTCAAAAGTTTTACAGATAACAGTCAGAGAGAAAATAAAAGGAAGTTAGAAAAAGGAATGTCAAATAACAGACAATAGGATTTAGTATACACTACAGTCACTGTACACGCAAACCACACTGTACAACATGTAATCGTTCATTGGCTTAATGGAAATGATTGTTAGTCAGTCACATCTTTCATATGAAGACTATGAATTTGGTTGTGAAATACTGCACAAAATAAGAAAAGGCTGCATTAAAAAAGTGCTTTTGTAGTTTTTTTTTTTTTTATGAGAGAAGAGAAAATGAGGGAGCTGCGCTTCTCATCCCTGCAAAAATAGTCATGCTTGGCAGAAATGAACTAGAGACTGTGCAAAAAATATGAATGTGCTTTAGGAAACTATATTCTCCACTCTGAGCAAAAGGTTATAAGAAATGTTGCTGAAGTCAAATAAAAAAGCTGGATTCCAATGCTTTGTAGTTTGACTAATAGCAAACTTTGTCAACCAAAAAAAAAAAGGTAAATAAACCCTAAAAATCAAATTTTTTCTAATGTCACTAAACAACCTCATTGGAAAAACAACATTTTTTCAAAAGTTAGAGTTAGATACATAGCACACCCGGAAGCTTTGAAACATTAGCTTGGCTATGCTAACTTCATTTAGCTAACTTTCCTGTTGTGACAGCTTATTAAAAACATAATAGAAAACAAAAAATAAAAAAATACATTTTAGTGGGAAGTATTTACTATATTTTGTAAGCAGTGAAGTCAATTTAATATTTTCAGGCAGTTTTTCCAGTTTTTTTTAACTTATGCTAAAATTTGTGCTAAAGCATCGAAGAGCGTTAGCAAAACAGGTGGTAAAAAATCCCTTTATATTTTGGTCCACCTATAAATCAGATGATCATAATAATATAGGATAAATATTTCTGAAAGTATCAATCAAATATTTGAAAAAAAAACTTACATTTTATTGCTTTAATATGTTAAATAATAAACACCATATCCCCATTTTACCGTATCACATATTAGCTGCAATAAGTACCAAGTAAAAAAGTTGGAAAATGCTTTGAGGGCAAATGATCAATGGTAACATACCGGTACTTTATTAGATTAGTAGCTGGAAAATAATTTATATTTTTAAGATAATAAAATAATTTTTTTTTTAGAATAATTAATTTTCTTTTATTTAATCTTTTTTTTTTTTGGATGGGGTATTGTTTTTGGTGTGTTTTTTCTTAGCATGGCAGATTTTTTTATTCAGGTTTTTAGAAATAGAGTCCATAGAAGGGCAACATCCCCTAAATGGGTACAGACTCTTAACCTCCTCTGCACATCAGGGAGGATGTTTACTTGCCTAATGGATGAGATTAACTGGTATCTGAGGTGTTTAAATCATTCCAGATAAATGTGCTGCTTGGACAAATACAAATTTTGTAAAATTGGAGTGTTTTTGTGAGTGTCTGTTGTGTGGGGACTTTGTGGAGAGAAATATCAGCTGTGCTGCTGCCATCAACACCCTTGTTTATAGATGTTGGAGATCGGCCTGTTTTTCCAGTGTAGTCCTGTTTCTCTGACTGTGACTGGTTGGATGTGCTCTCTTCATCCTCTGACATGGGAGTTGGCACGGAGCTTGTCTTGTATATCTCTGGTTCTGTCTCCTGAACCCCAGTCGGCCTCAGCAGATGGCCGCTCACACTAAGCCTGGTTCTCCTGGAGGTTTCTTCCTGTTAAAAGGGAGTTTTTCCTCTCCACTGTCGCTGCAAGCATGTTTAGTGTGAGGGA
>NW_015153415.1:10575-11297 GCF_000732505.1 Cyprinodon variegatus | reverse complement strand
CTGATCACTTCCTATTGATAGAGGAAGTGATCAGAAGCGCTTTCCGAAGCTTGTTTGTAATGTTCCTCTAGTTCACATAGTTCTGGCCTTTTCACCCTTGCAGAATATTTTTTTATTTATCTAGACATGCATAAGGTAGAAAGAAAGCCCCAAGCTGCCAAAGAAGATACCAAAAGAGAAAAAACGTCGGCTACCAAGGACCATGATTATGTATCAGAAATGGAGACTGAAAGAGGCGGGAAGGAAAACGAGGTCTGCATGAAAGTTATCTCAAAGGGAAGGAGCTAATGCCCGAAAAATAAGGAAATCAAACACAACAATGGAAGATCTACTGGATGCCATCCAAGCTTTACGTCTGCCATTTGACACTCAGGATGAAAAGATGGCCGATATGAACGTAAAATTAACCCAAAACGCAGCAACTATTTGCAATCTTGCTAAAGCTTCAGAGTTTAACGCTGCTGAGGTGAGATTGTAAAGGAAAAGTTGCTAGTCTGGAGTCAGAGGTGTCAACTCTACGAAAGGAAGGCCATAGACTCCATGCCAGCTCAAGAGAGATGGATCGTTATAAACGAAGATGGAACCTGAGGATCAGAGGGATGACGGAGGCGATGGGGAAAACATTCGACAGGAAGTGATTCCATTGTTGAAAAAGATTGCTCCAGAATGGGCCGAGAGGATATATGATGATTGGTTTGGGGAGAAGGAAGACCACCGAACCC
>NW_015153415.1:7471-9011 GCF_000732505.1 Cyprinodon variegatus | reverse complement strand
ACATTTGGATATGAAGAAATGTGAAATAATGACGCTTCACTGTTTGTAACATCCCAATCAAAAAATAGGTGAAATATTTAGCTATCAACACATCAAAGGATAAAACATCAAGAGAAACATGAAATATAGAAAGTAAAATTGAGAAAGTTAAAGTCATTCTCAACAGTTGGCTCCAGAGAGATTCATCTATTTTTATTGACCAAAACGGAAAGTTTATCTGGGCTTATTTACCCAGCTTACTCCTTGAATGTATCGGATCAAATGATTAAAAAATACGTTTTAATTTCATTTGGTGAAACAGAAGCCATTATATAAGGAGAGGCGACGTCGTTAGAAGAAGGAGGTCTGATGGATTCTGACCCGATGAATGGAACCATCAGACTCAGACGGCTTCAGAACTAAATGATGAACGTTTCCGGCATAATTTACCTACAAGAGTTTTAATGCTTTTGGTGAAATCTCATTCCTGATGAGACTTTGAAATCTCTAAGTTACCAATAAAACGATCAGATTTCCATAAACAGGTTCTGCAATATTGGAAACTTATTTTTAAACCTAATTTTTCACCTCATTCTGTCCTGATCTGGAACAACAGATGAATCCTTATTAAACAAAAACCATTATTTTACAAAGATTGGATCTGGAATATTCTACGCCTCATGGAACCTTTTATCATATGATGCTTTTATCAGAAAATACTAAATAACATGTACAGAAACTAGATTTAATAAAGTTGTAAAGGCAATTCCCCTGCTATGGTGCTACTAATTAAAGGTACAATAACATGTTCAACAATTGCTCTAAAAGAATCATCTTTAACTATAAACGGCTTTGATTTTATTTACAAAAAATGAGCTAATAGATTTATAAGAACCACCTTGACATTGATATTTAAAACACCTGTTCAAAAAGAATGACGATTCCTCTTTAAAGGAAATGAGAAGCAGATATCTTTCATTTCCACAGAAAGGAAAGGAAATCATTTCATAAGGATGATGATGATGATGATGATGATGATGCTGCTTTACGTAGAACATTTAACATCATGACCAATTATTGTGTATTTGGTGATTCTGCTGGATTCTTTGCTCTGTTCAAGCTGTCTGAAACCTTCCCGGTTTTGGATCAACCGCTGCGTCATTCAGCAACAGCTGTGCAGCAATATTTAAATATGAAGCAAGTCATGGACGTTAGATGAAGGTCGCCTGCTCTGTTCAGGCCGGGAGTTTTCAGAGGCCTCCAGCTGGAGGGGGCAGGTGCAGACCGCCCTGATCTGCTGCTGCACGCCGACCTCAGGCGGCTGAGCCGCGGAGGATTCTTAGAAAGATTTCTGGAACTGTGTTGTTCTGCGATCCTATATAGAACAGACGAGGCGTGGAAATTAGTTCTTTATATTTATTTCCAAACTTCCACAGAAGCTTCCAGTAGCTACATTCAGAACTGCCCTCTCGCTCTAGCCTCCAACCCGTGACGCCACGTGCCCCATTGCATGCTGGGTATTGGAGTTCAAGAGCTTTCCGGCTCATAACATCACAGGAAC
>NW_015153415.1:4877-6236 GCF_000732505.1 Cyprinodon variegatus | reverse complement strand
GTGAGTGAGTGAGTGAGTGAGTGAGTGAGTGAGTGAGTGAGTGAGTGAGTGAGTGAGTGAGTGAGTGAGTGAGTGAGTGAGTGAGTGAGTAAGTGAGTGAGTGAGTGAGTGAGTGAGTGAGTGAGTGATTAATATAGTGTGAAGTTCTTATGAGATTATTTAGTTCTGTTTTTGCAACCTATTTTTTGACAGAATTGATCATTTCCTGGTTTGTTGGACGGTTTATTCTCCACCTGTGATGCTGCCATCCTCGTGTTTGGCTGGTAGATCTCAGCATGCCATCAACTTCAAAAGTAGATCTTGGTTTAAAAAAGGTTAGGCACCCCTGTCTTAATGGAACCCTTAAGATTAACTGGTTGAAATCCTGGATATAAAATTCATTTATTCTGGTATTGTGTTCCTAATTATATATTTAACAAAATAAGTGGTCTAAAACTTACATTACAATATACATGAATTAGCCATTAAACTATCAGAGTTCCATCAACAAGTATTACTATAGTGGAAAATGATTTATGTTCATAACTACTCGCCACATTCCTCTATCATGTGGAGTAATAGATTTATTCTACGTCGCAATAAGTCATTATTCTACAAAGATTGGATGGAGAAGAATATTTGGTCTATTATACACTTAATGGACACTAATGGTTACATATTAAATTACCAACAATTCTGTACAAAATATCAGTTCCTTCCTCCAAAAGATGAATTTACAAGATTACTGAACACCTTGCCAAAACAATTTATTAATCAGATTAAAATATAATAATATATCATCCAATTACCCCCAAACTACCCGATTCATCTATTAATGGAATATCAATCACTGATCAAACATTCAATAACCACACAATTGTCCACTGTCCAACTGTCCAAATGAAACTTTGTTCTCTGGGAAAATAAATAAAAATAACATTCTTTGCAAATTTGAACAAAAATCAATTGAAATACTAAGAATTTTTTTCAAAACTTCCCATTCAACCAAAAGCTAAAGAAACTCGCTTTAAAATGTTAAATGCCATCTGCCCCTCTAAAGAACTACTAAGAATTCGCTTTAATATTGATGCCAATAAAAGCTGATTGTGTGGAAGTGATGTAGAAACTATAGAGCATGTCTTCTATGAATGCAGTCAGACTAAAACATTTAGGGATTGCTTGGAAAGATGGATCTAATCAGAAATTGCTCTTGAGACCATATCTCTAGAGATATGGTCGTTTTTGGAATACTATTGAAAGACACAACAATAGAACTCTGTTCTAACCTAATTTTATGTTTAGCAAAATTCTAAACAGAGAGTCTTGAGATCATCTCCAATCTTTAGTGTTTTTTTATCTGAATTTAATTTATATTTGACA
>NW_015153415.1:0-1771 GCF_000732505.1 Cyprinodon variegatus | reverse complement strand
TGTTCATAGAGAGTGTTCCTTTCCACTGTCGCTACAAGCATGCTTGGTGTGAAGGATTGCTGAAGAGTCTATGAGTCGATGCAATCAGCTGGTTTTCCTTATGCTACGTTCACACCTGCAGCAGAGCAGCAAAAGCAGTTAGTTTTCATGCAAAGTCAATAGTTGACACACATCAAGGTGCATCAGAACAGGAGGATTCTACTGGAACAGGAGGATAAGGGACATTTTTTTAAATCAACAGAAAAGCCAAGATGTTGCTGTCATCCTTTGAAAGGAGGAGGGATGAGGATGCACAGTTTGAATCAACGCCAGAGCTCCCCCTAGTGTTTGGAGTGCCAAACCCACAGAATTGAAATGCAGATATGAATTAATGTTTAGTAAGGATGATTCATTGAACACTTTATGTAATCATTTCATTATTTCTGTATCTTTTTAATCATTCTTTTATTCATCGCCACCCTCATGTTTCTGCTTTATTATGCAAATTAGGGGCGTGTCCTCCAATTTTAACTTCTTTCTATTGGTCAGTTCAAACATTACTGCATCAACTGGCTTAAGATGTTCCTCCAGCCTCCTGAGGATTAGCTGTTTCAAAAGGGCTGACCTCGCCCACATGTCCAGACCCCCTGCAGAGACCCTCCCCCATGGATCACATCCATCTACTGCTGCTCTGCAGACCCAGACCAACGTCCCACTGGACATCAGTGCTGGGACTGCTCCAAACAGGGACACTGTCTGGACCAATAAGGTCTGACTGGACCTGACCAGACTGCTGCCCCCTGCTGTTCCTGCAGTGTTCCTGGTCGAGCTGGGCTGGGCTGAATCTGTTAATCTGTTAGATTAGCCTTCAGACTGTCAGCAGATTAGCTGCTAATCTAGGTTCAGTCAACATGTGGGTCCCAAGGAACACGGTTCTGCTCTCAGGTATGTCCTCCACACAGAAACAGAACCTGCTAGATAGATGCAACAGTAGAGATAACACTGGTACAACCTGAGACCTGAGAAGACCCAGAAACAGGTAGAACAGAACCAGGTAGAACAGAACCAGACAAAGCAGAACCAGACAAAGCAGAACTAGGTAGAAAGGAACCAAGTAGAACAGAACCAGGTAGAACAGACCCAGGTAGAACAGAACCAGGTAGAACAGACCCAGGTAGAACAGAACCAGGTAGAGCAGAAGTAGGTAGAAAGGAACCAGGTAGAACAGAACCAGGTAGAACAGACCCAGGTAGAACAGAACATGGTCATAAAGCCTGTAATCACACATTTTAAGAATCTAGCCAGAAAGAAGCAGTAAATCAGAACCACTGAAGCTCTGGTGACAGGTACAGACATGGACTAGTGTTTCCTCCCGCGTCGGTAGACCTGTTCAGTTCAGGTATCAACACAGACTAACAAGTTAGGAAGCCAAGAAGTCTATTGCAGGTCCCGATTCTGTTCATGTTTATTCTGTTTTTCAGTCCTGCTGCTGGACTCGGTTCTGTCAGGGTCCGCTTTCGTGGAGGAGCTAGATGACACGTAAGTCAGAACAAATAATGGACCTGACAGATAATGGACCTGATGGATAATGTACCCGACAGATAATGGACCCGACTGATAATGGACCCGACAGATAATGGACCCGAGAGATAATGGACCTGATGGATAATGGACCCGACTGATAATGGACCTGATGGATAATGGACCCGACAGATAATGGACCCGACTGATAATGGACCTGATGGATAATGGACCCGACAGATAATGGACCCGACTGATAATGGACCTGATG